>NC_079907.1:15021695-15047397 GCF_024868665.1 Triplophysa rosa | reverse complement strand
TCTCTCTCTCTCTCTCTCTCTTCTCTCTCTCTCTCTCTCTCTCTCTCTCTCTCTCTCTCTCTCTCTCTCTCTCTCTCTCTCTCTCTCTCTCTCTCTCTCTCTCTCTCTCTCTCTCTCTCTCTCTCTGCTCTTCTCTCTCTCTCTCTCTCTCTCTCTCTCTCTCTCTCTCTCTCTTCTCTTCCTCTCTTTCTCTCTCTCTCTCTTCTTTCTCTCTTTCTCTCTCTCTCTCGGCTCTCTCTTTCTCCCGCTCCTCTCTCCTCTCTTCTCTTCTCTCTCTCTTCTCTCTCCTCTCTCTCTCATCTCCTCTCTCTCTTCTCCTCTCCTCCTCGTTTCTCTTCTCTCTCTCCTCTCTCCTCTCTCTCTTCTCCCCGCTTTCTCCTCTCTACTCGTCCCCTCTCATCCTCCTCTCTTCTCCCTCTCTCTGATCTCCTCCTCTCATCCTCTCTCTCCCTCTCTCTCTCTCTATCGCTATCTCCTTCCGCTCTCTTCTTCTCTCTCTTCTCTCTCTCTCTCTGTCTCTCTCTCTCTCTCTCTCTCTCTCTCTCTCTCTCTCTCTCTCTCTCTCTCTCTCTCTCTCTCTCTCTCTCTCTCTCTCTCTCTCTCTTTCTCTCTCTCTCTCTTTCTCTCTCTCTCTCTCTCTCTCTCTCTCTCTCTTTCTCTCTCTCTCAGTGGTTGTATTCAAATGCAGAGTCATATCCTGTTTTCTTTTCCATTTCATTCTATTCATTGATTAAACAAAAGCTTTTATTAAATTCAAGAGCAGACCAACATAATAATAACACAAATTCTTTTTTGACTCTCTCAACAGTGCAATGCTACCGACAAGCTCATTGTCCACCAGGAAGTAAACAGAAACGCCCACTGTCACCATCAGCCTTCCAAGCGGTGGACTTTTACGCATTATAGCCCATATTGTGTCCAAAACAAGTGTAACTGCTTTTTGGGAGTGAGACATGATGGATGCTCTGGACTCTTTGCAAGGTTCATCTTTGGATTCCAAAGCTGAACGTATCGCTCGCTACAAGGCCGAGAGAAGACGGGAGCTGGCTGAGCGGTACGCCAACTTGGAAGAAAGTTCATCCAAGTACACGAGAAAAGAAAGACACCTGGACACCTCAGATGCAAGACCCAGCTCTGAGCAGAAGGCAGATGTTTCTTCTGGATTGTGTCAGTCTAGTAAAGAAAGCAGCGTCCTGAGTGAGCAAGGAGAAGAAAGCAAGACTAATTCAAAGCTTATGATGGATGCCACACCGTCCTCCAAGATCGCCACAGCTCACAGCGATGAGTACAGCCAAGTTACAAGATCACGCCAAAAGCACAGGTGAGTTCGAGTGTGAAGGTAATAACTCCAAAATGTGAAGGTTTGACCTTTCAGTTTCAGTTCAGAAAGTTCAATTTAAGGCCAGAGTGTTTGAGGACGTCAGTACCGTTCACGGATCTACGCCAGGACTCATCCCGCTGTTTTGACATTTGAGCTTTCTGTTTTTGTTCAAGTTTGCAGTCAACATGAGTGTTTCGCATTTCTGAGGAAATTACAAACATGGATATTACGAGCGAATTGGTGGGGGATTCAGAAGAGATGGACGGATAGACCACATAAATTCACTGGAACGTTCTTGTGTGGACAACAAATTGAAAATTTCTCTTCTTTGTTTGGCCTTTCTATATTGTAAATAAGGTCATAATTTACTGACCCTCACACCCAACCTGTGTAAACGTCTGTTGAACAGAAAATATGTTGAGTAGAGATACAAGCTTTTCTATTCCATACAAGGAAAGTGAATGGGATCCAGAGGTTGTGAAGCTCCAAAATCAACATAAAAGCACCATAAAGAATGGTAGTCTTTTAATGTGCTATATTTCGAGTGTTCTGAAGATACACAATACCCTTGTGAGGGGAAAAGAATGAAATTTTACAGAAAACCGTGCCCAAAATTTAGCTTGACCGCAAAATTTGACTTTCATATTATGGAGTAGAGCAGTTTCGACAATCTGTAAGTTATCTCAAAAAGACAGGTCTCAAAAGACATTTGTGAAAATAGATGAATTTTCATTTTTGGGGTGACCTATTCCTTGAACTGTGTTGTTCTTATTGCAGGCCTCATCGCTCAGGGATGTTGTCTTTTGCTTAGACAAAAATGTGGATTTCGAAAGAAATGACTGTGGGGGGTTTTCTCACCTGCATTTGTCAAGACTTGTTGTGAAACAATCTTTGTTCTGGCCTCCTTCCATTTTTCCTTATCTGATCAAATTGCAGTCTTGTTTAATGAAAAGATGTAGTTGAAGACGTTTAAGGGTGTCAGGTCTACGGCAGGTGGAGTCACTCATTACCTTTGCAAAGATTAACATTAAACATGAATGTTGACGTCGCTTCATTCTCTTATTCGACTTTTACACGTCAAACCAGCCCATCCTGCCCAGGCACGTCACCGCTCAGTCTTTTATAGTCAACGTCGTATGTTTTTGAGTGAAAGCAAGCCAGCATGGAATGTCCAAAACATGTCTGTGTGATTTACGTGGTGATAGTACTGTAGTTTTTAGCTATTTGCTCAGGTATGTTCGTACTGTAGGTCACCTGGATTGTGCGGCATGCGCGATGGCGGTGTGGTTGATTTGACAACATGATATTTTGCTGCGTGTCTGCCGGCGGCGAGCTTGTTTTAACTGTAAGGATTAAAGTCATCGCTGTTAATAATAACTAGTAATTTGCATTATTACGGCCTTGCGTAATCCGAATAATACAAAAGAGGAGGTTGGTTAAACAGCGAGTGGACTCTGCCAAAGAGATGTTTTCTTCCTTTTAGCTCCCTACAGCGATTGCAGTAAACACCCGTAATTTGCGATTCCATGGAAATCTTCCAGCCGGCGCATGGCAGCTCTACGTAAGTGAAGAAAAGACGTGTCTAAACAGTGCTATTCGTTGGGGAATTTTTTTTATTCATCTGCTCTCTGTTTATGCAACAAATGCGGCCGTGTTGTGGTTACATCACAACCCCCTGAGGAAAAGTAAGGTTAGAAACACAAAAGTGTCGCATGGTTTTAAAGGACTAGTTCACCCAAAATGAAAGTTTGACTTACATGTTGGTCTGTTCAACACACTGTTGACTTCAGAAGAGTTGAATTTGAGTACAAACTCACATGAAGCACCTTTATTAGTTAGTTGTATGGTGCTTGTGTATTTTTTTAAGCTTGAAAGCTTCAGTCTCGATTCATTGTAACTGCATGGAACCAGTACAATTCTTCTTTTGTGTTCACGGAATAAAGAGCTCATACTGTAGGTTTAAAACAACATGTGGGGTGAGCAAATGATGACAGAACTTTATCTCGGGTGAACTATTCTTTTAATATTTAGCATTATTACAGCATTTAAACTGTCATGTATTATTTTATTGAGACGCAATGGAATGATAAATGTAAAAATCACTTCAAAGAGGATTCCAAAAGAGATGGAACAACCCGGTGTATATTTGAGAAGACCGAAACTGCATTACGTGAATGATGGGTACCTGTGAAACCCTGTCCTCTGAAAACACATCCAGCATGTGTAATAGGACTCAGCTGCAGGCTGCTCATGCTATTAAACTCATTCTTCATGACTGAATGAGTTAGGGCATGCTGCATTTCAACACTTTTCCCATACTCGCATCAAATGTTTTCATTTCCCTTGCACTTTCCTTGGTTTTCTCTATTGCTTTTTAGTCCTTTCCCACTGTTTGACCTTCACTTCTGTTTCATTTTTCTTTTTTTTTGACTAGGATGAGTGCATCTGTGTCTGAGCTCTGTGTGACTTCTGGTACATACATACTCAGCTTCAGGGTCATGGTTGATGTCTATAGGAGTGACGGTTGGGCATCGTTCTTTGATATTCCAGAATTGTCTTCACGCTTGACCAGTCAGGAGAGTGACTTTAAGCTGAGAATAACAGGCTGTTTATTTCCTGTTTAAACAGGACGTTCTAATGTATCAAAGGCTTGTCCCCACCTTTATTTTAATAGCAGTAGTTTTTAGTCTACATCACAGCCAAGAACCATGATATGTCTGCTAGTTAATTTTGTGTAAATATTAAGGGTGACCCCGAATAGTTGAAGATTCGATGCTTCGATGGGAGGAGCCTGATTCGACTACCAATCGCACAGTCGAATCTTGCAGAGGTGTTATGCAATGGGAATCATGCCATTTTGGTTATATGGGCAGTGGCGTAGCAGACGGGCACACAATGCGCCACCAAAAATATTATTTATGATGTAAAGAAATGGGAAATTTTTATGGTTGAGTACCGAAACCCCCGGCGCATATGAGCGCAAGGTCTGGCTATGACCCAGCGCAGGATCGTGTCTCTCCGCGCCTTTCTTCGCTGTGATACCGGTATAGAGAAGCAGCTCGTTCCGCACGCACCCGCAGATGACTCACAAATTCACAAGTTTTTGTCACCTACTGAATGTTTGGGCATATAAATATGAATTAACACTGTAAATGCACGTGGTTCGTTACTTAGACTGAACTTTGTGCTGCATGATACAAAAAATTATAATAAAGTAGTGCTGAAACGATTCCTCGAGTAATTCGAATACAAAAATCATCGAGGCAATTTTTAAACGAAGCCTCGTTTAATCCATTTAACTACAGTACACACGGAGCACTGCGTTTCCCCACGGACCGTTATTACTAACGCACAGCCCGCTAAACTCTATTCATATTACAGGGCTCTCAAGTCTCCCGCATTCACTGTGAGACACGCATTTTAGTCTGTTCACACGCTCACACATATGTCTCATGCTGATAAATAACTGATAGCTTATTGAAATGGTGAACTGCTATTTACTTATAGTTTTAGTCTATTTTGCGAGTGAAACGTGTTTTCAGGCTGCATTGAGTCCATCAAACTGCGGACTAGTGGATGCCGAATCTTGTTATTTACACATGTCATCTGTCTGTTCTGCGTGAATGAACTGCACAGTTTAACGTGCTACACGGGTGATGCTCATGAATTTGTCTGCGCTTTATGAGGACATGAACACATGAACTTCATCTCCAGAGTTGCTCTGAGAGTTTATTTCACGAACATGTTATTGTTTGAGTGAAGAAACAGACACACTAAAAAATAAGCGTCTTCCGACAACCTGAAAAAAAGTCATAGGCTATATATTACTATTTAATAGTAAAAAAAAAACTAAAACTAATTTAGATAAACTAAATGCACCATGCATAAGCTGAAGTTAGTTGTTTACCTTCGAAATTATTATTTCCATTTTTATTCATGTTTCTTATTTATATATTTGTATTATATTGCATTTTGAATTTAATATGGCAATGGAATGTACTAAATAGGTTTAGTTTTCACAGATATTAATGTATGCAATTTCAGCAATAAAAACTCTAATTGTTCTAAAAAAGGAAACAAATTAGTTGTTTTACTCATTTTAAGAGACCTGTCTTATTTTCTCTTGTATATTTAGTATTGCTTTTTAATAAAGAAAAAGTACTTATTATCCGAATACCCAGTTAATCGATGGAAAATCAGTAGAATACTCGATTAGTAAAAGAATCGATTGCTGCAGCCCTATAATAAAGTAATATAACCAAAATATAGCACATAGCAAGCATGGCGCAGACTTTCAGAACTTGTCATTCTCTGCACTGAAAGCAAGCGTGCGCGTCAGGAGGATGGAGAAAGAGTGCGCAGGAAAAAAGGTGAAAGGGACTTTTGACTGTTTAAATGGTAAGATGCTTTATTGCATTCCTCCTTTACATGCAGTAAATAAAGTAACTTTTTTGGTAGTTCATTGGTAATGAACGTGCTGTATTCCCGTTTGTAAAAAATAATTCATTATTATCGAGTAGTTTTGAAAATAGTTTTGAGGCGAGATCTGGTCTAGTAAGTGGCACAGCATTGATAAGTGATGTTTAAGGAAAATTTCCATTAATTTTGCTATTTGTGGCTTGTTCCCCTGACATTTTGCCTAAACACATTTATTTTGCACATTGTGACTTGAATCGGGCTTATTTCATTTTTTTTATGTATTATAAAGGTATATTCTGTTCTAAACAAATTCTGTAAATGAATGTTTGATTGTTTTTTGGTGCATTAATGTTGCACTGCATTTTGCGCTGTACCCTTAACCACCAGGCCCATATTCATAAAGCTTATAAGAATCCTCTAAAAAAGCTCTTAATTTAGCTTAAAAAACTTCTGTGTAGGAGTCTTAGCTTAAAAGCGATTCAGGACTAATCTGAGAGCAACTTTGAGCAAGGAAAAGACAAAACTTTTATGTTAGGGAGGAGGCAGGGCTGACCCCGTTGCTATGTATGACACAGTCTTTTAAAGACTGTGATTGGTTGGTTGGCCCAGAAGGAAAAAAGGGCGCTGTTAAGTATGGGGTGTTAGTTTGAAATTGCATAAATACTTTTTTTTCAGTTTTACAATACTCACGCACACACATGCACTATATATATATATATGTGTGTGTGCGCGTGTGTATATGTGACCCTGGATCACAAAACCAGTCTTAAGTAGCAAGAGAACATTTTTAGTAAAAGACAAAAATACATTGTGTGGGTCAAAATTATCGTTTTTTCTTTTATGTCAAAAATCATTAGGATATTAAGTAAAGTTCATGTTCCATGAAGATATTTTGTAAATTTCCTACCTTAAATATATATAAACTTTATTTTTGTGAGTGGATGGTCTGCCACAGTGTCCCTGATTAACAACTTCAAAGGCAATTTTCTCAATATTTAGATTTTTTTGCGCTCTCAGATTCCAGAGTTTTAAACGGTTGTATCTCAGTCAGATATTGTCCTATTCTAACAACTCATACATCAATAGAAATCTTATTTATTCAGCTTTTCAGATTTTGTAAAAATCTCAATTTCGAAAAATTGACCCATAAGACTGGTTTTGTTGTCCAGGGTCACATATATATATAGTTTTCCATTATATATTTTTTGTTAATATCAACGTATTTGATAGAAAATGAACAGTGACACAGTAAGTTTCTGTAAGTGCTGTAATTGTTCGTGTGATCAGATTGCATAGTTGCATTTCTGCAGTTGCCAAATATGTTAATATGATTACTTTTATTTCTGGCGCTATTGCATTTCTGCGCTGTTTTGGAGATGTTAGCGTGTCTCTCTACTAGGATCAGTCACAAACATGAACCCTGCACGATCTAATGTGTTGTGTCTTATTAACTCACTGTCATTCAATTTAATTTAATATAGCACTTTAACAATTTGCATTGCATCAAAGCAGCTGTACAAGAAAAACAAAACCAAGAAAAACAAAAGTTGAACACACAAAAAACAATAAAAATTAAAAATCAGATAAACCTTTAAAGTAATACTGAAATTGTCATGCATTGAAACATATTTCTTCTCACTTTTTTCGTGTTTCGTCCATTTTCTCTGCTGCTAAAGAAGTCTCTTAGAAGTCCTCCTCGCAACTCCTAAACCTTTAGACCTTAAGAGCTCTTTTAAGGGTTAAGATGCTTTATGAATTTCTTTTTTTTTACTAGGATCTTTTCTGTAATTTTAAGGGGAAACGATAGAAAATTGTTGACTTATTGTTAATATTGAGAATATGTCTTTTGGCAAACTTGGCATGGTAATTGTATGCTTTTGCATTACATTGTTTGGGTATTTAGAAGGGTTTCCTTCAGTTGGGCATCTGTGACACATTTACAGTATGTTTCTCATCTAGCACTGATCTCTGTACTCTGAACGCAAGTCATTTTGTTTGTACCAGACACTGAATGTAGACCATTCTTGGAAACGGAACCCGTTTTAGATCTCTTTGGACTGCTGATGTCTCGTGTCTCTGTGTTTGCTTCAGGGTGTAGATAAGCTTCTGTAAAGCAATGTGCACATGTCTGATAAAGAACCCTTAAAATAGTTTTTCCTGTTTTTTTTGTTGAGTTTTCATGATGTATTTTGAACATTTTTGTTTTCTTATTTTCCTTTCACAGTACACAAAAAAACACTGTATTCACAAAATTAGAAATGTTTAGTTTTGACCAGCTATATCCAACAATTTAAATCGCACAACAGTATCTGAATATTTTGCACATAACACTTTATGGCACAATTTTGTGTGAACAAGACTTAATTTGGACCAACAGCATTGAGATAATCTAAGAAAATTAATTGTTGCATTAATTGAATTGGTCAACTGTCTTCAGAGAAAAAAATAAGGCTGCACGATATTGAAGAAAAATGGAATAACTTGCTAAATAATGTTATGTTAATGCTTAGGTTGTACTATAGCACAATTATTTAAAAACTAAAAATTATATAACCAGCGCACATGTTTGGCATTCTTTCTGACACTTTTCCACGCACATCAAAGGTTGTGCATGCTCACAAATACCAATAACATTTGCGTGCAATTCTCTCTTCTTTCTGCATCAACCTAAAACTTTAAATAACTTAACTTGCTGAAGTATTAAAGGGATACTTCACCCAAAAATGAAAATTCTGTCATCATTTACTCACCCTTAGTTTCAGACCAAATGTTGAATTGTAGTATTAGATAAATGTATCGGATACATTTTATGTTTTCTAGTGCAGCTCAACATATTGAGATGATTGATGAAATAAACATTTCAAATGTGCATATTGCAATGGTTTACAATAACTTTAGAGGTATACACCGAAAAACGGAAATTCTGTCATGATCATTTACTTATTACCCTTAGATTGTTCAAAACCTGCATACATTTCTTTGTTCTGCTGAACACACAGAAGATATCTGGAAGATTGTCAAAACTCACCCCCATTGACTCCCATAGTATTTATTTTCCCTTCTATGGCAGTCAATGGTGGGTGAGATCTGACATTCTTCCAAATTTCTTCTTGTGTGTTCAGCAAAATATAAAGTATCCCTTTAAAATTATTGTAAACCATTGCAATATGCACATTTGTAATATTTATTTCATCAATCATCTCAATATGTTGTGCAGCACTAGAAAACATAAAATTCTAATTTGGTCTGAAACTAGCTTGCCTCCACCAGCACAAATAATATCTGTTCGACCACTTCGTGTCAAATATTCTAAACATTTTCTGAAGGTTCGTTTTTTCATGACGGTAGTTTCAAGCCTTATTTTGTGCCCTGTCTGTGAAACATGCCAAACATTGGCACTGTTTTTCTCTGCTTTTATTCTCCATAGTTAAAACATAAAACATAATTTCGCATAATTTTTTTGTAACGTAACACAGTCTCCTGGGGCTGATCAAACAGTCCACTCACAGGAGTCCTGGAGCTGCCACGCCAGTAAAGGAAACTAGCATGACTGCAGGGTCTGCATTGTTGTTAGACTTCCTCAGTTGCACTACCCAGTAAATATAAATAATGCCTTATTGATGGCCTGAATGTATGTTTAGTGTGTTCTTTCTCATGCATTTATATACCGGACTTATAGAAGACAATGAATGTGTTTTGAAGGGGTGGCTGAGCAGTTCTACAGGTTTCAGGTGAAGCGCTGTCATGTTTTGTGAAGATGCAACCTTTTAATCCGTGAGCTCATTTGTCTTTTCTTTTTTTCACACAGTCTGTTGGAAGCAGAGGAAGCCCAGAAGCCAAAGGGTAAGTCTCTATCCTTTCATTTGCTTCAAAGAAGCCTTTTGTGAAACACAGAGTTCTTTTCTATTGGCTTCATTGTGCCACTCTTTCTTTCTCTTTTCAAGAGTGGCAAACTGTGTTTTTCTCGCTTGCAGCTGGAGAGAATCTTGTGAAACACACAAACAGCCTCACGCTCACAGATGTGGATGTGCAGATGTGTCTTTGAGAGTCTTTACAGAACTCTCAGACAGGCCATGCTTTTTGTCCCTTTATGGTAGTAAATACTTAAAGTCGGCCCTCCAAAAGGTTATCAGGGGCCACACACCACAGTTTGATTTGTTTGGAGGAGGAATCGAGTTGCCTTGCAAGAAAAAAAGAAAGATGGAAATAAAAATGCTTCCCGTAATTCACTTGAATTCATTAAATTAAAGTATGCATGTTTACAGGGATAGTTCACCCGAAAATGAAAATTCTGTCATCATTTACTCAGCCTCAAGTAATTTCATACCTGTATAAATGACTTTGTTCTGATGAACACAGAGAAAGATATTTGGAAGAATGTTAGTAACTTTCAGTTTCGGGACATCATTGACTTCCATAGTAGGAAAAATTAAATGGTAGGCAAAGGTGCCCCAGTTTATTTTCCTAAATTCTTCCAAATATCTCATTTTGTGTTCAACAGAACATAAAAACAATATTTTATTTCCTACTATGGTAGTGGATGATGTCCCAGAACTGAAAATTGCTAACATTCCTCCAAATATCTTTCTCTGTGTTCATTGGAACAAAGACATTTATTCAGGTTTGAAACAACCTGAGGGTGAGTAAATAATGACAGAAGTTTCATTTTTGGGTGAACTGTCCCTTTAAATTCACATTTGTTATTTAAAATGGCTATAGGTGTTTAAAAATAACTGTTTTATATGTAGGTAGTGTTATTGGTCCTGCTTACCCAGCATTTTGTAAAAGTGGCCACTAGCCATATTTTATAGGTTTGACCAAACAGAGTTTCTGCTGTATTATATTTCCTGTTCCTCTGGGTTATACAGTGTTTTGCGATGAGATCATTATATTAAATGCGCGAGTTCAGCAGATTTTAGGATTTGTTCACGCTCTGAAGAGTTACGCATTTCTGTGAGTCACTTGGAAGTTTTACTGTAAAATCAACCCACGGCGAAAGGACTGAAAGCAATGAACAATTTAGTCAAAAACAGGAAGGTCAAACTGACAAAGGCCAATTCTGTCATCCGTTTCGACAGCGGTAATCCTCATGGTTTACCTGACGCAGAGCTCACAGACAGCCTCCTATTGTTGTACTGAACTGTAACCGCAGACGCACAAATACATTAGAAATCAAGAAAATTACCCAAGAAGAAAGGAGGAGGAGCAAGGGAAATAAAGAGCTGAAGGATCATGTGAAATGTAACCACACTCTTGCAGATCACGGTTGACAAATGACAGCAGTTATGAACAACAGCACCATTTCCAGCTGCACTCCGCTTAACATCACTGACTTTTGCTGATGCTGTGAACTGCTAGGATTTGTTCACACTGCACACAAAGTTGGATTAGCCGTCAGTGTGGAGAGAATGGAAAACTGGTCATATTTGTCTGTCAGTAGGGCCTACATCCCGTCATGATGTATGAGGGAATTTAATATTCAAGCAATTCCGTGTCCTAAATGACTGATTCATTCAGTACTCGCTACACAGTAATGTGGCATAAATGAGTGTATCTTCACACAGCTTCAGACAGTATTGCACACTTTGTGTGATTACACAAAGTGTGTCACATCCCAAATGACAAAGAACTTGAAATCCAATCTGGCTGTTCTGAGACCCAAAATCTGGTTTGAATGATATTTTAGACCACTTTTGGATGTGGTTTGTATCGGGTTTGTAAACATTAAATGTGTTGTCTTTATTTTCTCTCCTCGAAAACTGCACAACATGCACACGCACGCACGCACGCACAGCACACACACCACACACACACACACACACACACTGCTCCTCTCAGATGATAATTTCTTCTGCCAAGTTCTAGCATTTCAACCTTCACAATTGTGATTTACAACATGCCTCCCGTTATATTAGTTTAGTTAAAAAATTTACTGAATATGCAAGCCATGAGCATAAATAAATAAAACCCCGTCATTCCGTAATGGTTTCAGGCAAGGAGCAAAGACGATCGCTTTCGTCTGGTTGTTTTGCAATAGTTCAGACCATAAAAGAGTGCATGTGGGTTAAAGGACTAGCCTATATGAATCAAACTCATTTTCGCACGTTCCCTTTTTCCAAGAGATGCGATCTTATCATGCTCTCATTGAACAGGTGGTTTTTGTATGGCCCTTTCTGTGAGGTCGAGAAAGTAAGTAGGTGTCAAGAGAAGTACTTAACGCTGAGTGTTTATAGCAGAACATACGCGTACATGCGTCTGTCAAGGTCTCTGTGTAAGAGGGCTGTTTTTAAGACCAAAACACACTGAGAAATTTATCTCATGGGAAAATGACTCATTGAGTACATTTGATATCATCTGTGTTATGAGTAAAGTTTACTTGATGAATATGAAGGGAAGACAGATGAGTCATGGATTCAGATAAACTTGCATGCCACATTTACACCAAATGCTTTCTTAATTTTTTTTTCTGGAATATAAAATGTATATGACAGTCCAAACTTTTTTGTACAAAGCGCTGGTTAATTTCTTGTGTGTGTGTGTGTGTGCACGTTCTGACATTCCTTTGTATCTGTGTGTGTGTTGACAGATGACAGGAAAGGCGAGGATGACGTCAACAGCAGTATTCCTGCCAAGATGTCTCTTTTGAAAGTAAGTGTTCTTTGTCCTCGAACACTGAAATGGACATCTGATCCGTCTGTCACCATGTCTCACATTTTCTCTCATTCTGTTTCTCTCTCAAATCTTTTACTGATAAAGAACCTTAACAAACCCGTTCCAATATAAAGACAGAGTTGTGCTTTCCGCTGCACTACACTGAATGGCAAAGTCATGCCATAGGCTGAACCAAAAGTTGACAAGACAGCTGTGTCAAATAAACAGAACAATGTTTTGAAAAACAGCACAGCATTTACACTCATTGTCATCTGATTTAGTTGTGTGCGTAATAGGGATGTAACAATATCAAAATCTCACGGCACGGTAATACCTCGGTATAACATCCGTGGTACGGTATTTATTGCTATATTTAGGATGACAAATGATGACGT
Organism: Triplophysa rosa; assembly: GCF_024868665.1. Taxonomy (NCBI): domain Eukaryota; kingdom Metazoa; phylum Chordata; class Actinopteri; order Cypriniformes; family Nemacheilidae; genus Triplophysa; species Triplophysa rosa. Next base: position 15,034,611 of record NC_079907.1, on the reverse strand, counting down.
GGAAACGTGCCATAAGCATCCTCTTTTCTTTATCCTCTAATCATAACTGTTGCTTAGATGTAAGAGTTATGGTATGAGATGGGTCAAATGACTTAAAAATCCCTTTTATAAAATAAAATAAAATAATTGCACTAGATGGACCTTGCCAAAGTTAACATCTATAATTTTTTCTAACATTCTCTAGGTTAGACCCGGAAGACCTATCGTTTCATACAGTCATGTGACCATGATCATTTTGAGACAATTTTGCTATTGCAAAAACACAATATCGATAATATGGATACATGTCTAGTGCGTAAACACAAAAACGCTGCAAAAACTAGCAAAACACTTTGTGTAGGCTATTGTTTTTATTCAGTGATTGTAAAACACAAATGTATACTCTAAAGACAAAGTCATGTGTTCATGTTATGATCATGATGTAGGCGTCTCTTGCAGGCATCTGGTTGTCTTATATCACGCCAGGAAATTATTTCTGAGGAGCTTTACACTAAATTAAATGGATTGTTATCAGCTGAGCTCTCCGGTTACCCTGAATGGAGCTTTCTGTAATGCTTGTCAGCTGTGCGCCGTTTAAAATTGTCTAAAAACTGAACTTGAAGACATCCAGGTGTCCTCTGCGGAGAAACACCGTACTTTATTCTACCCAGAATGTTTTGCTCTGCACGCAAGGCTCAATTTTGTATTTGTGTTGCCAGAGACTGTAGGATTGCCAGGCCTTCAAATGTCTCTTTGACCACTAAATGTGATCTGAGTTAAAGTACGGGTAAAGAGAATTCTGAGAATTGTTTCTAAACACATTATAAATGTAAGACATGAATTTCTGAATCACATTAAAAAAGCTCAGAAGTATGTAGTACTAAAGTGTGGAGTTATACCGTTAAACAGTATTTCACCAATTCTCTGTTCAGGATTTTTTGGGCGGGGCTTAAACGGTGGCTCAGTGATGCAATGGAGTATCCGAGTATGCATGGCCCCTCCGCTATCACTAGAGCGCCTAGCATCAGGCGTCTGTTCAATCACGAGCTTAGGGTTGCCAGCTCTCACGTGACGCATGCGCTTTCTGGCTCTCATTTCTTCAAACAAGATATTAAAGGGATAGTTCCCTTAAAAAGGAAAATTCTATCATCATTTACTCTCCTTTGAGTTGTTCCAAATCTGTATAAATTTCTTTGTTCTGATGAACACAGAGAAAGATCTTTGGAAGAATGCTTGTAACCAGACAGATTTTGCCCCTCATTGACTACCATAGTAGGAAAAAATATATACTACAATGGTAGTCTCAAGTGCCCCAGAACTGTTTGCTGTCCTACAATCTTCAAGATGTCTTCTTTTGTGTTCAAGTAATTTTTCCTACTACGGTAGGAAAAATTCTGTTTGGTTATAAGCATTCTTCCAAATATCTTTCTCTGTGTTCATCAGAACAAAGAAATGTATACAGATTTGGAACAACTCGAAGGTGAGTAAATGATGACAGAATTTTCCTTTTTGGGTGAATTATCCCTTTAATATCTTGTTTGAAGAAATGAATATCATATTTTACTTCCCATTTGTGAAATAAGAAAATCTGGAATCTGTTAAAGGAATATACAGGGTTCAAAACAAATTAAGCAAGCTCCATCGACAGAATGTGTGGCATTTTGTTGATTACCACAGACAGAAATTTAGTCCAGTCATTTTGTATAAGCAAACCAAAATCTAAACCATTATTCAAGAGGTAAAGTTGTCGTAATTGTCCATATGCACTGAGCTTTCATAAAACCTCTTAAAAATAGGTTGAAATATGTGAACAGTCACTTATTGGTGTGTGGATATTATCTTCAGTTTTCTAAAGTCAATTGTCATTTTGGTGGTGAGAGACAGATAAACATCCAGCTATGTTGGTGGGCCTGTTGTGATTATTACTGTTTGGGTTCCATCCCTAGGGAATATACATACTGATAAAATGTATACCTTAAATGCACTCAATCGAGCGTCAGCCAAACATGTGCGTGTAAATGTAAACAGTCTTATTATTGTGCATTTTATATTCTAGGAATTTTAAGCAAAATGTAGCAGTGAAATTTCATATGGGCTTTAATGTCTTTCTTTACGATGCTTATGCATTCCTCATAAGGGTAATATAAGTAGGCGCTTATTACATGGCTACTTGTCAGAATAATAAATGATTGAACGCGAAATAATAATTTCAGATATTTTATTAGCTCATTTGTAACAACCGTTTCCTATCTTTGAGCCAAGACACAATGTTCAAACAAGGCGAACATGCATTTGTTTTAATCATTTGTGAATATAATCCCATATACTGTTTGTTATTTATTAGGCACATTAATATGATTTATCTATAAGTATATGTAATGTCACTCGCAGTACCCAAATGAGCCTGTGTCCTTACTTTTAGGTGATTGATAGCTGGGAATAACCTTTGAGAATCATGATTGACCAAACAGAATCGAGTATGCCAGAGAGCCATGTAGTATTAAAGAGTAAATATTTTGTGATTTTTATGGTCCTACTTTGGTTTATGGAGTGTCCAACAAGTTTATGTACATACACGGTGTAAAAACACTTTCATTTTCTATTAATAGTAGGCAGTTATTATTACCTTACTTCTTGACTGACTCTGAAATGATTCGTTTGGCGATTCATCTGTTTAATCCCCTCCTTTCTGTCAGCCCACTCTGATCTGATTGGTCAGATGGTCTAGTCTGCTGTGATTGGTCTACCGCGTGCAATGTCGCAAATGGAATGTAGGCAGGCATTACGCGGAGTGACGCAAATCCGACCCCTAACTGAAATTAGAACGACAGACGACTCGTTTGCGTGATTCAGAGTCTATCCTTTTTCCCAAGCCAATAACTTTGTTATTCGTTCACTTTCGGCTTTACAACTTGGCAGACTGTTTACATTCACACCGCATGAAATGTAATTTTAAGGACATTGTAATATTTACTCTTTAAACATACAACATAATTTCTCTAATTGACTAGGATGGTCAATTTTTTTACTCCGAGCAGCAGTTTTGGATGCAGTATGGTTATTTTTGTGCCTGCACAGTAATATCGCCAGTGTTAAAAAAAGTCAAATTAACACTCACAGTGTATATATAATCCACATTCTCAAAGTGTGGATTATATAAACACTGTGAGAGTTAATTTGACCCTTTTTAACACTGGCGATTTTGCTGTGTGGTGTGACACAATGTAACTTTGCACACAAGGTTATTAAAGGGGGATAGTCCACCCAAAAGTATGTCATCATTTACTTACCCTCAAGTTGTTCCAAACCTGTGAAAATTTCTTTGGTTGAAATTATGTTAGCAACTGAGATTTCTGAGGCACCACTGACTACCATAGTAGAAAAAAATATGTTTCGTTTTTCTGTTAAACACAAAATAAGTTATTTTGAAGAATGTAGGACAACAAACAGTTCTGGGGCATCTTTGACATTTTTTGACTACCCCAGAAATGTCAGTTGCATACATTCTTCGAAATAGCGTTCTTTGTGTTCAACAGAACAAAGAAATGTATACAGGTTTTGAACAACTTGAGGATGAGTAATTCATGACAAAATTTTCATTTTTGGGTGAACTATCCCTTTAAGCAACATCACATTTTTCGCATGTGCCTGTGTATTATAAAATGGTCAGTTCTGGTCCTTGATTCTGATTGGTTTAGCCGAGTTCTAAGCGTTATAAAATACTCCGATTTATAACTGCTGAACACATTACAGTACATAGCCTAAATATCACTTAATTTTATTTTATGAAACCTTGCTACGCATATGGAATAACTGTTTTATAAAAGCAATAAGCCCCGCGAAGCAGTGGGTTACAAGTGCATTTTATAGTTTAGTTTAGTTTAGTTTAGTTTAGTTTAGTTTAGTTTAGTTTAGTTTAGTTTAGTTTAGTCAAGGTTTGACAGGCAGGACACTGCTGGCACAACATCCTGAAATAAGTGAAACAATAACATGCCCAAAACAACTTTGTATAAAACAAGCTAAAACATGGGTGCAATGAGATAAATAACAATGATAATATTCATAAAATACATCAAACGTCCATGAATTATTTATAAAACAATTTAAGATATAAAGGACAGTTCATGCTTTTTTGTTTTACTCCTGGGCACAACAAATTCCCTATGTCGGCATAGTAGATAAGCAGGTGTTGGAGCCACAGTCAAGAAACAATGCATAACAGCTAAGGGGGTATTAGACACAACACCCTTAGGCCCGATTCACATTTCGCGCATATTCGTTATTTTAAATGAAGACGCCCGGCAGGTCATTTGAAGAGAGAAAAAGGCGCGGCTCGCGTTTTCTGCGCGGTTTTAGACTTGAAATGTGAATCGGGCCTTAAAATGCACTGTATCCCACTGCTTCTTGGGGCTTATTGCTTTAATAAACTCTTGTGGCTATACTTTCGCGACAGAGTGTCTGTGTATTTACCCATTTTTCCCTTTAATATTTAGGTGAGTAGGAATCCACCTCTGTTCCCCACTACCCATTTTTCTCTCTCTGTTTCTCTCTCCCTCGTTGTGGGTGAACAGTTAGCAGCCAACCGACTCTGACCTCTGAGCCCTTCTTAAGGTCTCTCTCTCCCACCGGCTTCATTCATTCATGAGACAACAGCTTTTCCCAGGCTGTGTGTGTGCGCGCGCCCGCCTAGACCCCTGCAGCCCTGCATAGCCCCTCTTCCTTCATCCCCCATCGCTTTGTAAACAGACTTTACAAAACCACCCTGCTCTGAATGGCTAATTGTGAGATTCTGAATGGGCCATCTCTGGAGGATTACTGGGATGTGGAAAGTACCCATGGTTCCTCTATTCCTGCTTTAATATCTTACTGTTTTTCCCCTTTGGCCACCAGGGGCTCGACAAGACCGACATCTCCCCCACCCCGACGAACCGCATAGAAGACGTTACCCACAATGCTGAGCAAGAAAAGGACCTAATCAGCAGCGAGAGGAATAAAGTTTTCACCAGGTAATCAAGGGTGAATAGTTTGCCAGCTAGTTTGTTTAGCCTTTGTGTAGTTTTGAGTTCATTTGTATACCGTCCCTCTGAGGTGATTCACACAAGCTTAGGAGTTTCTAATCCACCGTACTGCTTTAGTTTTGATTTGTTTGCTGCCAGGAGGGCAGTGAGTCATATAAGATGAATGCAAAACGGCTGTCCGTCAGATAAGTATCTCTCTGAAGCCTGCTGACTTTGTGTGTGTGTTGGTTTGAGAGAATGGATGTCTTCATACTTTTATGATAAGCTTTTCCAGAAGGTGAACCAGTAGCTCAAGCATGCCATGCCATTGGTGTGGGTGTTTGTGTGGGTGGCATGAACACATGTTGGTTAACTTATTAAAGATTGCACGTCTGGTTCTCATTAGACTTAAGAACAGACCTCTGCTACCCTTAGCTGCATCACGTCCAAGCTTTTGTTACTGACCTTCCTCGGCTCCATCTGGACTGTACGAATGTCTCAAGGAGTTATAAACCAAGTGGTTCCGGGATGAATATTTCACCAACGACTGTTGTTCTTAAGCGCAGACAAGCTGATTTTAGAGATTTGATGGAGCGTTGCTGTATTAAAGACAGAAGTCTGCTATAAATTTGGCTTTTTGCAGGAACAGGGTTCTGGATCCCATCTCATCTGGCTCCGTTCTCTCAGCAGGAGTCTGGTAGAGTTTTTTTGATCTGATGTGGTGTGGAACTACAATATCCAGGACTTCTGTGGTTTGAGTTGATTGGTCATTTACAGTATATAGAGATGAATGACTGCACAGTATATAGAGATGAATGACAGCACAGTAGATGAATGACGGTACAGTTGTGTTTCTAGTTCACATATAACTCAGCAGTTTAAAGTCTGCTTTTATCTTCTGGGTGTAGTTTGACAGTCCCAGGTTAAAGGCTTTCGACTCAAAGAGATTGCTTTGAAGTAAAAGTGTAAAACAGGGTGGTGGTACGTCTGTGTGATTTTAACCCTTGTGTTCTATCTTTGGGGTCCCAGAGACCCAGATGTTCATCATGTAAAAATATATTTGTAATTTTAAAATGAGAAAAAGTTTATTTTCCTGCTTATTTTACCCTTAATTTGGTTAATATTATTTGATTTATTCAAAGCCCATCAAATTGGTATCATTCAATATTAAAGTCCTGGTGAAATTAAAAATAATATTTTGTTATAAAAAACAGTTTTTCAAGTCATTCCCTTTTTAAATTCATGTGCCCTCATAATCTTTAATTAAAATCTGAAAATGCACTTCTGCCCACTAATGGCTATCCGTTTCGGATGATGTCAGTTAGACGGCTTGGGCAGGGCAGAGCCATTAACTCCTCCCCTTTAACTGTCAGTCTGTTGCTAGTTTCATTTAAATATGAAACGCCTGTTTTTATACATCCAATCAAATTGCAATGGAAAACACAGGCCACGCCCACTGTTTTCTATTCCGTTGCACTCGGAAATGCGTCAGAATGGATGTAAAAATGATCGCAACTTCCGGTTCACAGGGACTTTAACTCACCTGTTGTGTCACAAAGTAGACAAAAACGTATGAAGTGTCGCTGTTATCCTGAAAAAACATCATAAAATCAACTGTATCCTAGAATATGAGCATGTTAAAATTCACCAACCTAATCTGACGGGTATTTGTAACTAGCGAGGTGGCTTATTTGTATGAATTTGTAAATTGTACAAAAAACGTTAAGTTTATTAGAAAAAAACGCAATACTGAAGCCCCTCCCCTAACCCTACCTCTAAACCTAACGTCACTGGCGCGAAAGCAACTCATACTAAAACGTGCGTATAGATCGTACAAATTCAAACAAATTAGTCACCTAGTAAAAAAGTTACGAATTCCTGTGAGATTGTGTCAGATTTACTTCATTTTTTTGTTTTATATCTGTGGTCTTTGCGATCCAGAATTAATGTTAATTTTTTTAATTGAAAACAGTTACAATTGTGTTGTTAAATTATTATCAGTTTTCGTGAAATATCAAAGTGCGTCTTGAAAATGCATGTAAAGTATGCTTTTTTGCTCTTTATTGTCCTTTGGGTCTATGTGGGGTGAAGTTTACTTGGTGTCAACGGCTGTGTGATAAATGTGTGTTTTCTTATCATAAACGTGTGGGTTCTGTTGCCTTTTGTGGAATTTGGACCAAATGCTCCTTTTTCAGTTTCGTTCTTTGGCGGGAGACATCGTTATGACTCACATTATTATGTGTAAACACATTCACAATGATTAACTTTGGAAAGCAGCCTGATTGGAAAGCATTACATATTGAAGTGACTGTTTTCATGTGTTTATTTGGCCAAGTAATGTTAATCCTCTAATATTACAGATAACCACTAGGGATGGACAACAAATTGTTGAGACTTTTGATTATATTTTACAAATATCTTGATATTCATAATATAACTCTGTCTCTCTCTCTTTATTGTCCGCAGCCATTCCTTCTCCTCATCAGACGGTGAGAAAAGTCCTACAGAAAGCAAGAATGTGAGACAGGATGAGTCGTCCTCTGCAGGAGAGGAAGCCGAGGAGAAAGAAGATGAGAAGGTGAGAGAAAAAGCATCCCGTGCTGCCCGAATATCCTAAACCGTATAGATGATTTCATGATTTATGCAATTTATGATGGTTCAGTACACCAAAAACTTGGGTTTCTCCGAAATGCTCAATAGTCAGCTTTGCTGTCTATTACTTGCTGCCTTTAAAATCTTAAAATGCTAGGGTATTTCTGGTAATGAAATTTATTTATAATAGGTATTGCTCTTGACACATGAATCTACCGTCTTGGATGAATTTTTCCACTGAGCCTGCTGCAGTGCATTCTGGGATTGCTGACTAGAATTTGGCCACGAAGTTTGCATAATTCCGCTTCTGACCTTTTGAAACAACAACCTTTGTATTGGGAGCACACCAACAGTACATTGTCTTAAAATGCTACCAACGTAGGCAGCTGACTAAGTGTATTCAGACTGTGTGCTCTTATATCCATCAGCATCATGTCTTACTGTATCATCCTCATCATCACTGATATACAGTGGCTCCAGATAATCCATCGTGGTTTTTATCCAAGTAGACGGCCACTCTCCTCACTCTCGCTCTCTCTGTGTCTGATTCTCTCCATTCCTCCATACCCTGAGGGTTTGTGTGTACTGCCGTTAAACAGACCACCAGCCATGATTTCACTACTTCACTCTCACTCTTTCTCCTCATTTTTTTCTGGGAGAATGAGAGTTTGTATTCAGAAGGAAATAAAGGGGCTGTGGGGTGAGCGACTGTGACCGCGTGAACGTTCTTTTACCAGAAAGGCGAACCATGGAGAGTGTTCTGGATTTGATTTCGCTTTTGTTTGTTTTCTGGGAATACGTTTTCAAGCAGTGATGAGTTTGTCAGAGCCAACAGGCCTGTGTTAGGCACTGAATAAAGTATATACCTAGGGCTGTCACGATAAACCGACGATAAATATCACGTGATTTATGCACAGCTTTTGAGGGAAGTATGGGAAAATGCTGCTGCATCCGAAAGCCAGAGGGCACTCTCGTGCGGAAACTCCAAATAAGCACTGCAGAAGAAGACCATAACTCATTCTAGAATCTAGGAAATGCCATGGACATATTTTTATCGCTGTTACTCAAGCCTCATCAGGTATTTTTATGATAATAAAGTATATTTATAATGATCATGTTTTACGGGTGTTACTTTTTCAAATGCACATTATAAGCGACTCAAACTCGCACTGCTTTTAGATCGAGCAGCATTTCCTACTGATCCCAGAGCCGTGCTTCACGGACAAGCTACGCATGAAAAAAATATCGACACATTTCATATCGCAGCCAGCTCGATCACAATAGGATGTAGTGGTATCGCGATAAATTATCGTGCAGCCCTAATTAGATCTCTTTTTTCAGTCAATATTTTAGATGCGTTGGGCTCTAAGACAAGGGTTCTCAACATTTTTGACTCCAAGGCCCCCCACTGTTTTCAACATTATTCAAAGTAGGGGTTGAAAGACCTTAGATTTTTTGAGGTCGACTATTATGTGATAAAAGTCACGTCGACTAGTCGGTGATGTCATTAATAAATAAAGTAAGAGCTAGGGAATGTTTTGCAACAAGATTTGATGGCTGTGGGCAGGATTTTTATTTATTCTGTTTCTTTCATGTTTTATTAAATAGGGAACAAGTACAAAATAGCCTATAATAATAAAAGATCTGCGTGTAGAAGCTAGCACACTGAAACGTAAGGCTTTACCTGCGAGCTTTTGTGGCATCAGAACATATTGGGAATGCTGCGGACGAAAACAGACACATTGTGAATGATGCGTGTGGAAGCAGGACAAGATAACATATATTATTGCCGGGAATGTGACAAAATCCCGCTGAACCTGAAAGTGGGAATGACATCCGTCCTGCACGCGGGTCCTTGGAACAGTTAGCCGTCTTCTTAAAGGTACAGTGTAAAAAAAACACATGACCCGCGACTAGTCAACATCAAGCTTTAAATGTCGCCCCAGAACATTAATGTCGACTAGCCCTAATTCAAAGGCCCCCCTCCCACTCACAAAAACTTACAATTTTTACCCAATAAAGTATTTCAGAGCTTGATATTAATATAAATTCAATATATTCAATTCTTCAATATAAAATTGGACAATTAATAAGAAATATTTTTTTCAATGCTAATTTTGTTTAATTTTAAATTATTAGTAATTCTGAGGCCCCCCTGGAAGTTAGCTGGGGGCCCCTTTTGTGGGCCACGGCCCCCCTGTTGACCACATCTGAAATGATGATATTTTATCATTTAAATGTGAAAACAATCAACGATTAAAAAAAATTCTCATGTCAGGGTATAAGACTGTGTCCCCAGGGACTTCCGCTAGAGTTGAACCCTTATTTTTTGCTGTCTCTTCTAGGTTAAACGGAGCACAGAGAAACCGACAGAGAAGCGTTGTTCTGTGAGCACAGACGGGCCGAATCTTCACTCCAGAGCTCTAGAGGTGGATGAAGAACCGAAAACTCCCACACCAGCCCTCCAGAGACAGGACTCCAGTCAGCGCAGCATTAAAGGCATTCTAAAAAAGAGCCGCTCCACTGGCCTGGACGCAGAACCCCCGGAGCCCGAGCGAATCACGACCCCTATCACCAAAACCAGTAAGGAGCCGACTGTCGTTGATGGAAAGGAAGAGGATAAGGAGGATGAAGAAGAAGAGTATAAAGAGGGGAGGAGGCTTCAGAGAGAGGAAAGCAGCTCGAGTGAGACTCCTCGCACTCCTTCCCCAGATTCTCTGAGCAAAACACCCTCCATTTCCCAATCTGAAGAAGGGGAGGAGTCAGAGAGCAGCCTGGATGGGAGCAAAGAGAGGTATGATGGCAGTCTTTAAAATTTTGATGGATTTGATTGACAGTTGCAGTAGATGCGGTAGAGGAGTTATACATTAGGAAAATGAACAATGGTTTTACTACAGTGACCATAATTTAACTATGGTAAATTAGTGGTTCCCATTACCATTGTCTTACTACAGGAACCATATTTTAATGATGTTTGTTGAAAAATTGATAGTGATGAACTGTAGGTGGTAACCAATCCACCAAAAAACATGGTTACTATACTTGACTAATTGTAATGAAACCATGACTAATTTTAAGAGATGCACCGATACTAAATTTCTACACTGCTACTGATAGCCTATTATTCACAGTGATATCTGCCAAACAGATTCCGAAGATTAAATGAATATTTCTTAACTTTCTGAATGTTGTTAATTCATATAAGTTAATTCATATAATGATGTTAATATTGAACATCAGACTGGTGATGTTTTAAAAAAATTATATACACAGCGCAAATTCATTTTATTTTCCTGGCCTCTTTGGATTGACAGGATATGTCGGCCCTGATCATCTGCCGATAGTGTGAAAAACTGCTTTAATAGACCGATACCGATTATTGGCAGATATATCGGTGCATCTCTAATAAATACTATAAGTATTGTTCTTTGTCAATTCATGTTAGCTTATCCCGTAAATAATGCCAATAACTACAATCTTATTGTAAAGTGTTACGATATTTGCTTTATTTTTATTTTTTTGTTCTGTTTTTAACTTTTAAGCTTAAAATGAAACATGTTTTTTATTTGAATATAACACAAGCATTTCTGATATACTCAAAATAATGGCATTCAAACCCAAGTCTTCCACATGAGCACCGATGCTCTATGGTCTGAAGCATCTGCACACCTCCACAGTTTCAGTTCTAAACGTTTATGTGTTATCCACCAGTGAATGAACCACAGAAAGGCATTAAAGGAATATCTGTACAGTGTTTCCCCTAGGTTTACGGCTTTGGGGGGTCTCTATATCTTTTTGCGGCGGAGGTCCGGACAATACTTTTTTAAATAAATAATGTTAAATCAATCAATCTAATGTTTTATCAGGCCATTTACTTTATATTCTGATAGTCACAGTCTGTATGAAACATAGAAGGTCTGGTAACTGAGAAAATGTATTGTAGGCTCTGGTGCTGTAGCGAAGTCCCAGTGATCTATTTTAATATTTAAAAAAACTACTGACAACAAAATTTAACAACTGAAATAAATATATCATGAGCAGGAGTACTTACAACGTTTCTAACAACCTTTCCATGCCATTCATACTAGAACTGATTCTAAATATTCTTTCCAATTAAAACATGATTCACAGTGAAATGCTCTTAACATGCTGATTATTTATGCTATTAATATCATAAATGTTATATGTAGATACAAGACGTTATGTTTTATAATCTGTCACAAACCTATATAGCAAACAGTAAACTGACTGACAGCTAAAAATACTTTATTACTGCTGCATTTTCGTTTACTTAAGCGTTACAGAAAAAGTGTCCATTTATTTACCTGCTCTTGGTGTCTGCAGGTCTTTATATGTGACGTGTCTTTGGCGGGAGAAGCAGCACTCACGGAGCAGAAAGGGTTAAAATGAAGCGCGTTTGGCGCTAAAGATATTAGAGGATATAGCGGCAAAATATAATCAACATAAATGTCCCTGAGTGCGTGAACATCTCAGTTATGTAGACGCGCGCCGCTGCTCAATTTAAACCACAGAAATAAGCTGATTTTTTTAATGGTTCATTGTGTCTTGCGGTCCGGATGGAACGAAGGATAAGTTGGGTGAAAACCAGTCATCCGGTGGTAACTGGACTGTTGCTTGTGAGGGGCAGGGCAAGGTATTTTCACCACCCTGGGAGCGTTTAAAAACGCATTTTTTTAATCTGCTTTTCATGTGATTGACGCGACATTTTCCCACACGCGCTCTTTGTCCGCTGGTGAAAGTGTGCTTATCTGTGTTTGTGCGCGCGCTTCGGGTCGGAACTCGATACAGAGAGCAGAGGAGAATTGTAAAGGCTGTTTCTGCGACCACGCAGAAACAGAAATGACATGCCGCCAGGGGCGCAAAAATGGGGTATGCAGTATATAGGGGCGCCGCACAAGTGGGGGCGCCATTGTGCCAAAATATTATTTAACGGTTTTTTAAATAAAACGTTATAAAAAATATAACGAAAAAGTCATTATCTAAAAGTTTTAGTTTCACTTTTGTCTAGCATTTTAAACGAGTTCAATAAATATATAATTTATTTAATCAAGTTAACCAATCACTCTTTCACAGTCAAATGACCAAATGGATCGAGCAAAGAAACTTCCCAAAGCGCAGAACAGAACATGAAAATGAAAAGTAAATTGACAAGTAAAAAACAAGTTATTTAACGTTGCCTGAGAGGTAGTTCATATTATAATACAATATCAGGTCACCTCTAGGCCTACATCTTTGGCGCTTATAAAATAAATCTATGTTTGTGAAGGAGCTTTATAATTACATTCGGGAGAGTCTGAGACGGTTGTTAAAGCTGTTAAGTCTCCCAC
>NC_079907.1:14649475-14654094 GCF_024868665.1 Triplophysa rosa | reverse complement strand
GCATTTTAATGTTGAGTTTGTCTGAAAGACAACATCGGTCTATTCACAAAGTTGTAATAGTGAATGATCCGCGGGTCTGTCAGTGATGGTAAACTGCACCAGTACTATCTCATGCGGGAGATGACATCTCCTGCTGATATCCTATTTATGTTTTCAATTAGCCTAATATGATAGCCCATTCCATACTACTACCTTTAGCTATTTTGTGAAACAGATACTTATTACCAAGACATTATTAGACGGGTAAAAGTAAATAGATAAATTATTTAAAATAAATAATTAACGTTGTTGTTATTATTATGGCCTATATATAACATTTCCATCTATATGATGTATTTATTAATAAAAGTAAACTAAATAAATGCATCATAAAGAACAAATCTTTATACAGTAAATACCTAAATAATTAGGGTCTTGTTAAACTTATTCTAAACCTCGTTTTAATGTCAAGCTGTCATGTATGAATTAAAGTCCTTGAACTGGTGTTTGAACTGGTGTTTTTCACCTCATTATGGCACACTGAAAGTGGCAACTCTACATGTTACAGAGTTTGCTTAGTTGCATCTGAAAAGTGGAACAAAGAATTTCAGGTAATTCAAATAGACCCACAATTATAGACTAAATAAAAGGCCTCAAGCAGGAGGTTCAATATGGGCTGTTTTTATTTTCAACTTTTTGAATGGTAGATCTTGCCTTTCAACAATTCTGACGTTGGGGATCTTAGGCTCAAAAAGGTTGGTGACCACTGACCTAGAGTTTCAAAATCGAGTGCAGGTGGTATATCATTTTCCTACGTTGCGACCAAACTCTGGAACAGTCTTCCGAATAGTGTGCGTGAGGAAGGCACACTCTGTCAGATAAAATCTTTATTAAGGACGCATCTCTTCAACCTTGGGTACACAACACTTCCATAATACAAATTCTCTAAGAGATTATTAGACTGCATTATTTTGATCAATCGAAACCAGGAACACTTCCTATGACAACTGATGCACTTGTAGAACCGTATTCTGCACTCAGTTGTCTTTTCTCATTGTTCCGAGGTCTGTAATCAGTATAGATGGCGGAGCTGAGAGAGGGTGGCGACGACCTGAAATGTCCTCATTACACAACAAAAATGCAACTGCAATTAGCTACTAGAATATTAAGATCATATTAAGTCTATCATCTACCTCTTTTAATTTTTTTATTCAGCCTAGTTGTGCAAGCACTGTCTAGCTTGTAGAGATGCAGCAGCAGTGCCATATGAGAACTGGTTCCCCTGTCTGGGCCTGGGTTCTCTGTAGGGTTTTTTTCTCCACTGGAGTTTTAGGTTCCTCGCCACTGTTTGCACAGTGGGTACACTCATTTTGCTCACCAGGCGGCTGCTGAAACCAGCTTTAGAATTTTGTACTCGTTCATATTATTCTTAAATGTAAAAGTTTGCGTGAATTATTATTATTATTATTACCCCATATAGGAATTGAAAGTCTGCATCAAATATGACATGTGTTTCTCTTATTTTATCATCTGTCTCTATCTATGTGTCTGTGTGTGTTTGGTGTGCATTAGTGTGTTTGTCAGTGCTTGTATGATATGTAATGTATTGCTTATAGTTAAACTGTTTTCATGTACAGCTGCTTTGCAACAATGAAAATCGTAAAAAGCGAATACATAAAGGTTGAGTTTGGGATAATATTTAAAGGGGTTGGGGTAATTTTGGGGCAGGATCTGTTTTACCTAACTGTCACGTTTCCACCCCCTTTAAACTTATGCATGGATGCATATATAGCCAGAAACAATTAGTTTGATGCATGCACACAAGCAACACTGTTTGTCTCATGAAGCATTTATTCATATTCACGTAGACATGTTAAAATGTCAAGGCCACACAAACTACATGTTACACATGAAAGGATAATATTTGAAAGGCTTTGGGAAAATTTGGGGGCAGGATCTGCCACGTTTCTACCTTGCCTGCCTTCACTTTTGCTTTGGGTTTGGGGTGGGCAGGTTGGTGGTTTGAAGCCCGGTCCCCCTTCTTATTTCTCATTGAACACAGGGAAACCCCTATGTGACAGCAGCATTCTCAAAACTGGTGTAGTAGTTAGTGCTTTGGGCTTGAGATGGGCAGGTTGATGGTTTGAAGCTCTGGTCCCCTTCCTTTTTTTTCTCATTGAACAAGGGGATCCCTATCAGACAGCAACATTGTTAGTTGTCATAATGCGCTTTTCCTGCTTTGAAAGATTAAATGATATGAACCTTAAACTCTAAGAACCTACTTGTGTTGGTTTTGAAAGTCAGCATTGCAAGTTTGAGACAAGTAGGGACTTCCTATCTCATGGAAGACGGGTGGAACTTTATGTGACAGGAGAATTCTCAGCTGCGAGAGACAGTTCCCCTGCAATAGCTGGCAAATATTACCCTTGATGAGCTTCACTTTCAGGCGAAGTCTTACAGCAGTCCAACTGATGTAGTGGTTAGTGCTTTGGGTTTGACATTGGCAGGTTGGTGGTTTGAAGCCCCGGTCCTCTTTGACTTTGTTTCTCATTGAACATAGGGGACCCTCCTCTGACAGCAACATTCTTAGTTGTCAAGGATGCACATATAATGAAAAACAATTAGTTTGATCCCTGCTCACAAGCAACCCTGTTTGTCTCATCGAGCATTTATTCATATTTACAGAGACATGCAAAACTGTCAAGGCCACACACAACATGTTACAAATGACGAGATAATATTTAAAGTGGGTTAGAGGTAATTTTGGGACAGGATCTGTTTTTCCTACCTGTCACGTTTCTACCCCGTTAAACTTATGCATGGATGCATATATAGCCAGAAACAATAAGTTTGATCCCTGCTCACAAGCAACACTGTTTGTCTCATCGAGCATTTATTTATATTTACAGAGACATGCAAAAATGTCAAGGCCACACACACTACATGTTACACATGACATGATAATATTTTTTGGGGGTTGGAGGTAATTTTGGGACAGGATCTGTTTTTCCAACCTTTCACGATTCTACCCCGTTAAACTTATGCATGGATGCATACATAGTCCAGTAAAATTAGTATGAGGCATGCACACAAGCAACACTCAGGGCTTAAATTTTGCCGGAACAATCGGATCCGGATCCGGCACTTCCGAACTCCTCTCTGGTACCTCATTTGGCAGATCCCGCTCCACAAGCGCTAGTGGAAAACGTTCGTGCTGACCTGTTGCGTGCATATATTCAATTAAAAATCACTTATAATAATTATAATGGCAATAACTATTTCATTTTGATAATGAACAGGCTGTCATGTTGCTGCAAGGTGAAATATTGTGTGTGCACCAGCGCATTTGCTTGAGCTGTTACTTATAATGGCAGGAACAACTAAAAAAAAACTCCAGGAATGTTTATGGTCAAACAGATAAGACTGTGTGTGTATGTATGTCGTTCGATAGGAATGCTGCACACTTGGACTAAAAACAAAACTTTGTGCTTTTGCAAAATAGAGAAAATTTACAGGATGCGCTCTGTCATCTCCTTTCCTTGATCTCATTTGTGGAGCGCTGCGCCTCTGAAACTCAACCAATTTCAGAAGCACATAGTCACCATTTTTTCCCTTTCGTCTTCTTAATCTGTTAATTGTAAAATATTCGGCGTACTTCACGAATACATAGCCTATAAACGTTGATGCACTTCTGAAATGTGGGAAGTCTTCTGACGCGTAGTTATGCACATCGCATGCTTGCATTATATATTGAATGGGACTTCTCGTGATGGACACTTCAGAGAGAGACATTTGTGCTGTTGGACAAGTTGTATTAAATGCTGTGAAGAGACGCAGAAGACCTGATGAAATACGGTTAACGGATGATTAGATGCTTAATATGCCTAATTTGTTATACACATTAGCCTCCACCAGCACGCGCTCACGCACAAAATGCCTGTGTAATTTAAGTTTGTCGTTAAACTTCTGAATTGTACACAAATATTGTGGGCTGTGTTTTTGGTGTTTTACAAGCACAACATTGATTTATAATAAATTAAATATGACAATTAACTTTTTCCATCACCTTAACGCGCATTTGAACTAAGGTAAACTCGAGATAAAATCTGCGTCTAGCACGTTGTTCAAGTTCTGGTTCCTTACGAACACTAAGTTTCTTTCTGTGTTTTGGATCTGCAGTAAAATCAAATCAGACATAGGTTGGATGTTGTGAGAGTTATACTTCTGCACATCTGGGAGCACAAGAAACAAGACACAGAGAGGCATCAAGCTTTTGAACTCATTTATTCTAGAAACTACAAGTCTTTATATACGGTGCCAAAAGACATCTGGCTGGTTTCATATGTCTAGACTCCAGGGGTTCACAGAATGAACAAATAAGGTATAGCAGTTCGGACAAAGAATGTTTAGCTTAGAAGGAATCCCCTCCTTCCATGAATAGCCAGAAGGCATCCCTTCCTCCTACCCTATAGCCAGTAATGTAAAGTGAGCTTAACACTTCACAATTCTTGATTTTGTGGGCTTGTATTTATTTATGTGGAAATTAAATCTAACACACGTTCAATTTCTTAGGTTATTCTGAGATTATTTTCGCATATCCGTTTCCATTTAGGCTTTCTCATGCGCATTTTCAAAACATA
>NC_079907.1:14647762-14649382 GCF_024868665.1 Triplophysa rosa | reverse complement strand
GTGGACGTTGCTCGGTGGCTTTGGTCGGGGTCACTGAGTGCAGCTATGACACGTCAGAGGAGATCTGGCCCTCCCGGCTGAGCCTGGTTTCTCCCGAGGGTTTTTTTTCTCCATTATTCATCATTGGAGTTTGGGTTCCTCGCCACAGCAGAGCAGTGCAGTGTTGGCTTGCTCACCGGTAGACTGCATTTATTTATTCATTTATTTATTAGATATTATTTATTATAATGATCTTGCTTGGTCTATAAACACCATGCACTGTGCTGTGTTTTACCTTTCTGTGTTTTTCTTATTTGCTCCTGTAAAGCTGCTTTGGAACAATGCACATTGTGAAAAGCGCTATATAAATAAAATTGAATTGAATTTTTTAACAAAGACTTATTTACAATTTCTCAACACTTACACATCACTCAAAAACAACAACCCAAAAAAATCTAAAAAAGTTCATCAATCACAGAGCACAGAGCTTCTCTTTGACGCCATCTGTCTTCAAACATTAATAAACAATTCATTGACTTATGTAGTGTATTTCGGGGAAACTATGAGTTTAACCACAGTAACATATGTACAATTAATTGTGATTAACCATTAATTATTTTATACACTTTACCTGATGCAGCAGAGCCCATAACAGCGACAAACTAAATACGCTCGTCCAGCGAGTGATCAGCAGGTCGTATAACTCTAAGAAATATTACTCCCCTGGCCTGGAAAAACAATATTCTTACTGTAGTACAGTACCACTTGACACTGCTTGACAAACGAAATCAAGCAGTTTAAGTGACCTTGATATGTGATAAATAAACACAGAAACAATTCGAGCGTGGATACACATGCGGTTTATTTATCTACACTACGGGGGAACTAAAACCAACTACTAACAAAGACCAAACATTAACAAACAAACATAAAAACGTAAAACAGTAGAGAATGAAAGAAATAGATAATGCAAAGAAAAGGCAGTATTAAATCAGCTATTCACATCTGCACAAACCATCGAGGACAAATCTCCTTATTTAAAAGGGGCAAAGCTTATTCCCAACTGGTTAGCAATAGTTCAGATACTTGCATTGGCTTCTTTGTTTCTCGGGACATGTGCTGGCGCGCGTATCAAAAAGTCCTGATGTGTTCAGCGCAGGCCGTGAGTCCGTTGATTCAGCTGAAGCAAAACTGCCGTTAGAAGCTGTCTCTTGAGGAGAGGCAGGTCTCGAGAGGTTGACAGAACACGAGCGAGCGAGCGCGAACGCACCCCAGCGAACGAACATACACAAAAGAGCCAGCTTTCCTGCGTGTTCAGATCTTTTAACACAGAGGGCGTCACGCCCCTCCAAGGTGGGCGATCCAATGTGATGAGATAGTTTTGGGCGCAAAAACATGTTTCTTTGTCCGGCACACTAACTCATTTGCATTCATGGTCGCCTGGGAGTTTGGAGCAGGAATAGACTTAGAATAGAATAAAATGAGTATGGTATAAAATACATTACTGTGCTATACACCATATTCTAAGACATGAAAAGGGAAACACGTAGATATGAAACATGAAGGGGTTACAATTACATTGACCTGTAGTTTGGACAAGAATGTAAATATACACAGAATACCACTAAGCACATATGCCTT
>NC_079907.1:14626838-14647637 GCF_024868665.1 Triplophysa rosa | reverse complement strand
AGAGACATTCTTTTGGAAGAATTTGAGGCTCTCAGTCCCTGGGGGCCACATGGCTTTTCTCACTTTGGTGAACAGTCTTGTCCTCCCCCAAGAACCTCCTTTGAAGTCTAGGGGAGAGTATCCGAATCTGTCCTGGTTTAGATGAAGGTGTTGAGAATAGGACATTTGGCCAGACTTGTTGGTGCCTGGTCGTAGTCCTGCTGAGAGGTTACTGTGTTTTACGATCACAGATGGTAAACTTTGATCCGACCATACCCTACAATGTATATAATTGTTTCTTAATAAACTTAAAGGAAAACTATTATTAATATTTTGCCTAGAGCACAGCAATTATCCACTACCTCAGATATGTTTGTGTTAACTGAGTGTGTGTTGTGTGCTTGAATACCATGTATGTGTGCTGTGTGAGCATGTGTTGTTGTGGTGAAAATAACGATCTTGCCGTTCAAAAAATCTCTCAGACAAAGAAGGTCCAGGTGTCAAAGAGTTAATTTTATTTGCTCGAGTCAAACAAAGTGAGATGTTCCAAGTCTACAGTTATAGTGAAACTTCTGAAAGGTTCTTTTTGGTTTCCATTTTGGAATTGGTTTCAAAAACCAATCAGGTAGATTACCGTTATTTGTTATTTTTATTAACCAATTGTTGATTTTCTGCCACCAATATATCCCAAGCAACAAGATGCGTATCTATTCATGGTAGGCTGGCTATTACCTCATTTTTCAAATATATTTTTATATATCCTCACCCACCACAATTATGTCATGGTCATCATGACCTGTTTCCCCTTCTTCACCTCCTTCTCTTGTCTTTATCTGTGGCAAAACTGTGGCCTTGCTCAATGTAGATTATAGTCATAGTAACGGGGCGGAACATGCCCAGATTTGGTCATACTGTAGGGTTGGGGCCGGAAAAATTCCCCAGATTTCATAAACACTGCCAGACATCAAAAACACAGCTGTGCAGGGTGCTTTTCTGAATCTCATACAAATGTGTTTAAAACAAAGAGCAATACATATCATGAAATTCCTCCATATATTCCCCCCTTTGGGGCCCCATACCTTTGGGGCCCCACACCTTCTCATCTTCTGTGATAACTGTTATCACAGTTATTGGCAAAATACCATAACCTCAGGAGACTATAAGTAACAGAAATAAAATGTGTATCATAATTTATATGGTATACAAGTGCTTAAAAATATAACGTAGAGTGTGCAATTTATCATTGGTGCCCAAAACTTTCAAATTGTCATATTACTTAATTGTCAGCAAGCTAGATAAGTAAAAAGTTTTTTTCATGAGTAAACATGTTTAAGACCTGATATAAAACTAGTACAGAATTACTGTACTGACTTTACTCTGATAGGAAGTATGTAAAATTTTATAAAAATAAACACATTTATTGTTAAACAGGAATCTCTGGAATTGTCTGAGGACAGTGCTTCATCAGTAAGCCATTTTTGTCCTAATATGTAAATGTGATGGTGAATGCACCTGTTTTTGTATTAGCCACTGTAGCAAGGAAGGCGGGACGAGAGCCGTGGGGCAGGAAGGCGGGACGAGAGCCGTGGGGCAGGAAGGCGGGACGAGAGCCATGGGGCAGGAAGGCGGGGCCGGTGGCGTGAGTGATAATGAGTATCAGCTGTACGCGCACCGGTCTCGCATGCCTCACGGGGGAGCTCGGGAGCATAAGAGGACGAGCGACGGGACTGCCGACGAGAGAGGACCGGGCCCGGAAGTTGTTAAGTTTTGTTTACGTTCGTGTGGCCGGCAGTCGTCCGTGAGGGGCTGCCGGCCTGTTTTGATGCTGTTTATTGTTTATTTATTTTGGTGTATTTTGTGAATGTAATACAGTTCAATAGAAGGGAAGGAAGGAGGCGGGAACCGGCGAACATTTAAACATATTTAATCAAAAATAAATAAACAATAAACCGCATTAAAACAGGCCGGCAGTCCCGTCGCTCGTCCTCTTATGCTCCCGAGCTCCCCCGTGAGGCATGCAAGACCGGTGCGCGTACAGCTGATACTCTTTATCACTCACGCCACCGGCCCCGCCTTCCCGCCCCACGGCTCTCGTCCCACCTTCCTCGCTACAATAAATTTGTACTATTGTAAACTATTGATATGTGTACTGATCGGTTTGTGGTGTGATCCCGCCCCCTCGTTATTGTTTCATCCTTTTCACCTGCTCTACTACTTTTCTCTCTCCTCTCCTGTCTCTCGTTTTCTTTATGAAGTTCACCTGCTCTGCTCGTTGTCTTCTCTCTTTCCCCTCCTGTTTTTCGTTTGGGTTCTGATTTTGCCAAGTGGTTGATGTCCTCAGGACAACATATTTTTTATAAATAAAACCTAAACCCACACCAGACCCCAACCCTTACCATAACATTTGATGGTCATGGACGTATAAGCACAGCCATAACACAACATTTTACCCAAGTCTTTCCACTGCCAAGTACTGTTAATAAAACATTTTATTTACCATCAAAAGTTGTCGGAGTAGTGTGGAAAATATCTGTTAAAATATAGTCATTTAACTGTTAATATACAAATGTTTTTACAGGGCAGTAAATTGATTAAATGGATTCTCCTGAATAACAGGCACAATAAATTGATATTTCACAATTCCATATGACAGAGTAATTTTTATAACTATCGGGATATTAACCAACTAGAGACATGATAAATTTGTACTAATTTAAACTATTGATATGTTTTAAGAAATGCGCCTCATTTTGGACCAGTGAGGAAACAACTTTTTGCGTCCTGTTTAATTGGCATAAGCGGGGTATAAATAAAGGGACCGATGCTTATTCCCCACCATTAACCAAAAGAGCAAAGTTCCCGGGAAGAAGAGAAGTTTACCTGAGTTTGCCCGAAAAAGGATGGCTAGTCCGGCCAAGGTTCAAACAGTGGATGAGAATACCGTGGAAGGATTCATCTTCAGCGTGTCCCCCAGAACATATTTGAAGGACAGTAACTCGTTTTTCAGTGCCGTCATACAATCTGCCAGACAGGAGTACCACAGGGTCATCGTTTTCTCCATGGACAAGCAAGCGATGTTCACACAGGCAGCAAAGAATGGTAACTGCGTGAGACTGCGGAAAGTCAAGCGGTTGTAGCAACGTGTCCTACTGATATAGCGACTACGCCACCTCAATACAATTGGGGACAAAAATTAATAAGAACACACAAGTCCGTTCCACTGAACAGGAAAGGCAGGAGACGCAGGTTACCATACAAAAATAGTATTTTTATTTATCTAAATTGATGGTCGAAATCTTTTAAAAACAACTCACAGAAGGACCACATCCACAGGTTTGGTCAAAATATAAATCACAAAGAAAAAGAAAGAGGCTGGGGCTTCGTACACAAGGAGCGGGCTTGTAAAATGACACCAATTATACAAAGGAAAACCACGCCAAATTAAGGTCACGCAAAGTGCACGGCAAGCGTGACACAGCAATAGACAGCCCTCAACAACGGGGCACCCGTGGCGTGATAAGTCCATGCCCGCTTCTGAAGCACCTAGCTCCTATAACGAAACCAGAAACAAACTCAAAGAAAAAGTTAATAAATAAAACAAATACTCAAAACAAACAAAAACAAATACTGTCGCTGAATCATACTGATCGAAATCATAAGGATTCAAAATGACTACAGGGACTGCATAATAATAATTGTTACAAAACCTCATGACAGCGTTCAATACCATCAGCACTGCTAAAGTGACAGTAAAGAAACACAAAATTATCAAAGCAAGAACAGAAACTGAAACCAATCAAAACATTAAGTAAAACAAATTAACCCCCTCTGAGAGCAGCAGCGCTTAATCCCCCTGCAAACCAGCGGAGTAAAAGCATCAGCGTTTAATCTCCCTGGAAAAGCAGCAGCGTGGCTAGGAACAGCCGTTGGAGAAGACACTAGGTTTCATCAACTGCTTTAACAAACAACACATTAAAACATTAAAAATACCCACTAACAAACATTTAAAATATACTAAATAAAGAAAACTTACCCACCCGATAATGTGCCACTCATGACCATGTTCCTCACGCTCACACAACAGCTTCTTTGGCCTTTACAACGGTCACAACTATCGCTGCGACCCTGCCAAACTGCAAAGCTGACCGATTGGGAGCCTTGACGGCACACCGCATTAAAATGAGCATGTAACTAACATCAGATAAATGACCATGTTAACATCCCAAACCAGCGTTAAACTTACCTGAGAAAAGTAACACTACTCCCAGTACGTCTCAACCCACCAACCCACATCATACAGCACTAAAAGCCTTAATGTACAGTGTTTCAAGGACCATTGGCACATTAATCGGGTTACATGTCCACTAACATAAAACAACAAAATTACCTAAAAGACAGCCACTACAATAAAGCGGCTAAGCTAATTTGCTCAAACACCTACCTGCATTGCTCATAGCAACCCAGGAAGGGCGGGCCATGTAACTACGGCATCCCCAACCGGTTTATATACCCAACCGGGCAAATGCTGATTGGTTACTTATTTAATGCCTGTAATTAGTTCAAAGAGCTTAAGTAAGTTCTGTCGTCTCATAGCCTACGTGGTTCCTTTTATTGCGCTCACCTGAAGGGCTTAATGAAGATCTTTTGCTTGTTCCTCAGGCTTTTCCGATGAGGACGGTTACGACGTCTTGTGCTCCCGTGCTACCAGACTAGAAGTGACGAGCCTGCCGTTTCTCCCATGTGCGCCGCCGAGCTCCAAGAGGCTGACTATAGCAGAGGTGAAAGCCCTCGGACCGAAACAGCAGGTGAGAATGTTAAAACTTGAAATGTTAAAATGTTAAAAAGGTTTCTGTGCTTTCAGTGTCTGAAATGGACAGATCCTCACAGTTTCGTGTTTTGTTTTTTTCGCAGGTGGGAGAAGTTTGTGGGAAAGTCAAGGTCCACGATTCCGTCAGCAAGGTAGTTACCATTAACGGCTCAGATGCGAACTTAAAGAAATTGGCATCTACGACGGGATGGGCAACATAAGGGTGACTCTGTGGGACACTTTCGCGAAAGCCACCGAGGCCACGAAATCCTACGCCTTCAAGAATTTGTGCACCCGGGACAGGTATGCGGGTGCATATACCTGAGCACGGGCCCGTCCAGCAAATCACCAACTTGAACGTGGTGGAAGACGAGAGCGAAGGTAGCCAGCAGGCATCAAGGTCAACTGCGATTTTGAGCGCCAAAGTGAAGGCCATCAAAATCACCATTCAACGCCTGTGTCCCAGTTGCCACGCCAGACAGACGGAGTTCATTGAAAAGTCTGTGTTGCACCTCTGTGAGGGCTGCAGACTGATGCAGTCTTCGCTGGCCTTCGTCGCGTCGTTCTCAGGAAAGCCCATTGTAGGGACGGACAATGGCGAAGACACCGTGGTACTGATCAGCTCGCCGCTGTTAACATACTTGCGGGGGTCCGGCCTGGGCAGTTTGTTGAACGATGCGGAGGCCATCGAAGATCACCTTCTGCAGTCACCCGGCCTGGACCTAACCGTGAACTCCGATGGATTCCTACCGTCTATGCAGCGAGCTGCTGAGGCACATGCCCCTTCGGACGGTGCTTCTAGCAATTCAGATGGATCCCTTCAGCAAGCTGCTCGGGCTGCAGGGACAGCTACCGTGGGACATTCAAACAACTCCGATGGATTCCTTCTGGAGATGCTGGAACTTGCTGAGGTTGCAGAACCACCTGCCTCTTCACAGACATCGAGCGGTACTTCCAGCACCTGAAGAGACGTCGAGGTAGGTACTGTATTCTTTGAGTTCCCACGATTCCGTTAAGTTAGTTCGTGTTTCCGTTAAGTTAGTTCGTGTTTCCGTTAAGTTAGTTCGTGTTTGGCCAAAGACTTTACGGGCATTTCAAACCGGGCATTTGTTGTGGCGCTTTAAATGCTTTATTTATAATGTTTTGCTGAATGTTTCTGTAGAAGTTCCGAGTTCGTTTTTCTTGCTGTTACTTTAAACATTTTGCATGTCTGTATCTTTCTTTGCAATAAAGTTCAGATGTTAGTCAAACCTCTCTGCATGTCTTGAAATGTTTTGTTGTTCGAGGAGTCTTTTCCGATAACAGTACGTTGTCTTTATGTCTTGTGGTTAAGAAATATTGATTTGAAGTTCCTAGACGTTTTGATTACAGGGTGAGGCCTTATAAAGGGTTTGTTTTTCTTGTAATACTGCTTATGTTATTTCACCTGAAAGTCTGAATGAACTGCAGAAAACTGGTTAAAATATGCTTTTGAAAATGTTATTTTCTTTTTCGTTTTTAAAAGACATCCATTAATGTTAGTAATGCATGCCTGCCAGTATACTGTAAAAAATGATTCTTGAGGTTTAGTAAATACTACACATGCAAATTATTTACATTTTACTTAAATATATTAGGTAGCAAAGTAAACTATACGCAAACTTACTGAATCTACTCAATAAAACTGTGGCAACAGATTACAAGCAATATCATTAATTAAATTCACCAAATTAAAATTGAGTTAGAATTATTCAATAATTTCCTTTATAGTAACCCATTTGAAGTGATTAACTGCAATTTGCACATAAAAATGAATTAACATTTAAACAAAAATATTGGGTATACTGGACAACAAAAACTAGAAGTCTACACCATTAAAAAAAATGAGATGCTTTCCAGCTAACAAAAGTTTGTTATAACAATGTTCCTTGGAGGGTTTTTGAAAACGTTTTAAAAACAAGAAATGCCCACTTTTAAGAATGTTCCCAGCTAATAAAAGTCACCATCATGGTGATGTTTCCCTGAGTTGTGCTCTTGTCCCTTGACTCTCATGTGTTAGACTTTTTGGCGTGTTGTAAGTGTGTGCATGTGCACTGTTGTTATGGCAATGTATGAGAATCTAATCCAATGGAGTTTGTTGGTGGTCATTAAAATCACCATCGTTCGATTCACTGAACATATATTAATTGTAAATTGTGCTCTTGATCCTGAAAGAATGTTATATCAGGGAGTTTAATTGCATTTTAATATCTAGAAGATTTGCGAAAACAGGTCGCAAAAAAATACTTGAGCAGAATTTAGACAAACACAGACATTAAAGGAGGCATGAATTAAAATCACAATTTTAACCTGAGCTTTTGTTATATAAGAGGGAATCGGAATCGTATTCACGCGAACATCATGTAAGTGTCAGAACCGAAAACGCCCTTGTTACTGAGATTACAACTGTTATTGACACCAGGCCCAGCGAACGCCAGGTTCTGGAATGCACCTCTCTATGAGGACATTGATAGGTTGAACACCGCCTCCACAGAAAAATATCAACGACTACTTCTCTAGCCCCGCCCACTGGTTCGCACATGACAGAACCAGTGGCGCGGAACCAGATAGAGCGAGCAAGCAATAAACAAACATGCTGTTAAAGATAGGTCAATATTGTGCCATCCCGGGTTGTGGAAGAATACAGTCGCTGCATAACCTTCCTCGGATTCCGATATTAGGAATGCGTGGTTGACGTTTATTTTTAAAGACGTTACAGCTCATGTGGGAAAAACATGGAGCGTTTGTTCGTTTAATTTCTCCGCGGTCGAATTAAAAAGCAGTGCTGTCTGTGCCATCAATATTGGATCCGATAGGAATGGCGCAGCAATCTTATGTGAGTAAAACATTTTTGTACTATGCTTCACTATTGCTTTGTTAGAGATTGCTTACATCTAGTCATTTGTATTAATGGCAGAGGTTGTCTGTGATCTTAAGCCCGTGCGAATCGGGATCTCTGTGATTTGGTGTGCTCATATATAATTTTTCAAGGTTTTATACACCGTTTGCGAATAATGGAGGCTGCTTTGAATTGTTTTGGTATTATTTCGGGTGCTGGGCGATATCCATAAGTTACCGAGAGTCTCCTGTTTGTTTATTTATCATGGAAACTCTCGTAACATTTGAGACCTGCGGTCGCGGTGATTTTTGTCTGGTTCGCGATCACGGGTCTCAAATGCTGACAGGTACGGTCATATATCATTAAACGCAATACAACTATAGGCTATACAAACTATTCCCAAAGCTTTGCCATCACATCCGCGAATGTGTCACATGAAATACTGATGTATGGAGGTCATTTATAAATCACAGGAGGTCTCCAGATAATACTAATGCCGTGCGAAAACTGTGAATGGTGCTAATGTGTAACCTAACGTTACGTCTCGAACCAAATTCACAGAAGCCTCCAACTACACAAACTGCTATCCAATCAAAGCGGTGGGCTTTTACTTCCAAGAGTCTTCAATTAAAACCGAGCATTTGCAGAGCTGGCCTCAAACCTGGGTAGAAAATAGCCTACTACTTATTGATTTTGAATGTAAAAACCACGCAAACGTCATAAGTAGACCACGTACAACAGTATAAAACAATAAACAACACCACTTCATCGCACCTTTAACAAAATGATGTTGTCAAAGAAAGGATTATTATTAAAAATTTATCTGTCCTCCAAAAAACCCAAATATAAATTGGCATAATCAGGAGCCATAGTGGCCCCCATAGCGGTGCCCTCAACCTGTAAATAATATTGATTTTCAAATAAGAAATAGTTTTTAGTGAGTACCATATCAGCCATTTCAATTATAAATTTGGTCGGGAGACCATCATCATCATGGCGCAGATCAAGGAAATGTTCTAAAGCCAATAAGCCTTCATGATATGGAATATTAGTGTACAGTGAGGTCACATCCATAGTTGCCAATATAACATCCTGATGAACATTTTGTAGAGTTGCTAAACATTGTAAAAAATCAGCTTTATCTCTGAAGTAACTTGGAAAGGAAGTGACCAAATGTCTTAGAACAAAATCCACAAAATTTGAAAGATGTTTAGTAAGACTGTTGTTTCCTGCTACTATAGGTCATCCCGGTGGATTGACCAAGCTCTTATGTACCTTAGGTAAGATGTAAAAAACTGGTCTAGTATTGCATCTCTTTATTAATTTATTGGAATGTGCTTACTGAACAATTTCTCGATTTCCCTTTGAAACAGAATCGTTGGATGTGATGGCAGAGCGTGATAGTAACTAGTGCGCTTTAATTGACGAAGAACCTCATGGTTATTAAGAGATCGAGGCATGATCACCAAACCACCTCCTTTGTCTGCAAATGTATGTTTACCTTACAAAATACTAGTTAAACAAATATAATCTATCCCTGGTGTTATGTCTAATCCTTAACATTGGTTTATGCTAGCGCTTGTCCCGTTTATCAATCTCACTGCACTCGTTATAACAGACAGTGATCAGGGCTGATAAAATCCTTACAGTAAATCATGGATTTGTGAAACTTCAGAGTTCTCTTCATAAAACGGGAAAAGCAATGCATGGAGGATTGTGCCAAGTGTGTCATATGTTTAAGAGAACCGGCTTGTCCAACTTCATGTGGCGCCGCAAGAACAAGAACCGACACGCGGATGACATCACATTACCTGATAGTGATTCAGAGCAGTCAGCTGTCGACTTTCTCTCGCGGTAATGTGATGTCATCCGCCTGGCGGTTCTTGCGGTGCCGCTTGAAGTTAAAAAACGCCTAACTTTTAGCGACACGTGACTTCTATCGAATAGTAGCGGGGAGGTGAAACGATTTTTGGTACATTGCTTCATGTCGACACCATTTGGTTGAATTGACAGATTTTTCAGGTAAGTGAAGTTTGTTTGCTCATTAATTAAATTTATATGTGGATAATTATATTTTAAACAATATACCGGGCTGTACAGTGCGACATAGTTTGACACGTGCATTAGAGTGTTTGTGTGAATTGTGTTTGTCGTTGTGCTTGTTTGTGTGTGACGTTAATCAATGGCGCACCGCTATTTTGCTAAGCTTTAAGGGCCGTTCAGATTGCGGGAGATGCGAAAAAGCAAAACGAATACCCGACGAACCAAGCTTTCATATCAATGATGAAACGAATTTCGCTTTCTTCTATTTGACGCCCGCACAGTAGATGGCACTGATGGAGAATACATTTCACGCCTAAACATTAGGTGGCGCTATTCAGACTTCGGCAGCTGAGAAGAAGAGAAGCTTAAAGCAATACAGGGCAGGCTACTAGTACTGTTTGCTGTACGTACTTACAACAGCAGAACAAGAAATGGATTTCTCCAGCAGCAGCGAAGATGAGTTTGTTTTTTGCCTAAATGAGCAAAGGAAGAGAAAAGGACGATATTGGGTTCAGCCTATTCTTGAGAAGAGAGAGGAGCACGGGGTGTTTAATAGATTGTTCCAGGAGTTAAAGCTGTACCAGGATCGTTTTCATCGTTACTTCAGGACGATGGTCTGGGGGTTAATTAGTTACCAAATGGCATTTGCATCGCAGCTGTACTATTTAAACGGTTGTAAAATATGTTTACACTTGACTTGATGTTTGTTTACATTGAAGACATCCAAATGCATGTTTCTGTGCAATGCCAACCCACGGGATGACAGTCTCTCACACCAAAGTCACAGCCACTACACAGATTTGTCAGATAGCCTGCAGCCATACAAGAACAGATGGCAGAGAGAGGGTACGCCCAACACCCAATTTGATGACTCTCCAGACGGGCTAGATCCTGGTGAATACGGTCTTTCAATACGGTCCTGGTGGCTGGTGAATAGTGAGTACAAAAACCAACATACAAAGTCAATAACGGCTTTAGAGAAACCACACATGATGGACGTTTTGTTCCATGTGTGGAACGAGGGGCTCGCGAGAGACGTAACCGCAATGTTGATTTTGATCGCAATTATGCGCCATCGGGTAAAACTAGAAATTTTGTCTGCACATCTATAGCTCAGGGACCGAGCTCAGTCGCCTTTAACAGTTGAGCCGGACGAGATATACACATTGACGCCCCTCCGCGATTAGTCACGCAACCACGGCACGGAGCCCCCACACAGAGGAGACGTCCGCCTTCCCAAAACGGACGTTTTGGGAGGGATTTAAATTGATTTTGTCTCGGCTCCCCCACTTTTGCGCACGGCAATCCGACTCATATACGATTTCATTTGCTTCACGCATCATTTAAGCAATGTGGTGGGTAAACCAGCAGGAGAAACGCTGGTCACATTCCGAAGAATGATTCAAATGCTGGTCGAGATTGTTAAGCCAGCTAGAACGAATGTGAATATCACGCAATTGCTAAATGGTAATGCGAAGAACTGGTAATACAATGCGCTGCGGCTCCTTCGCGAGCATTATGAAGACCTAATAGAGCATACACAGCGAGATCTCGTAGAGTCGACGGACCGCACAGATTGGCCACAGGCATTTGAAGTGGCGTCCTGTTGGGCTGACCGTACATTTTCCAGGAAAATCCAACCCGAATCTTTTCGACGGGCAGAGGATTTAGTTTTAAAGGGAGCTTCGGATCAGCCCAACGTGAACGAAACAGGGGGCAGGCCCGTGACGGAGCCACTGCAGCAGGGGGCATGCAAAACGTATGCAAAAGTGGCGGCTGCCACACAAGATGTTGTGCCCCGAATGGCACCCGCGGACCCCACTAATGCAGTCAGACCTCGGGAAGGTAGTAATCATATACATGTACAAATACAAACTTCCCCTAGGCTAAGGGTTAACACATGGACCGATACTCCAGAGCCGCGGGTGACGCATTCAGCCCCGACTAATAATACAAATGGAGCGCCAACCATACTTTTACCGCCCCGCCCGTAGAGACTATTAGAACGGCTCCGTTAGAGCAGAGAACTCAGAGAGCGTTGCGAGACAGAAAAAAATGTCACGCGGTGCACACATCACCAGAACACAGACCCCAGTCAACTTCATCAGGGGACCTACCTCCCCTCGAGCCCTCGAAATCACTTAAACCCATACAGGACGTAGAACAGACACACTCTCTGATTCTCGAGACTTTTCCGCCTCTCCCTGACATTGCGCCCCGCATGACAGAGGGGTCCAAGGACGGAGAGGAGGAGAATCGACCTTTAGCGGGAGTTGTTCCCATAATGTACAAGTTCAATAATCAGGGAGATATTTCGATCCCACTAACAGGTTTCGACATGAGCCACGCAGACCCAGAGGAATTGCCCCTGTCCGGAGCTCCCGTGTCCTCACAACACTCCTCCCGCACAGATTAATCCTCATCGCCACTAACTATATTAAATTCATAGCGGACTGCGATCCAGATATTTTTTTGCCCACTGGTCAGGCGAAGCCCTCTACAGCCACTGCTGAGCTCCTCCCAATTAGACCCCTAGCTAGTCAACAGAGGGGAAGAGGGCTTAATCACGCCAACAACATAATCATTGCATTTAGTGAGCCCCCCGACCAGTATACCGCAAGTCATGCGGGAAGACCATACGGAAAGGAAACACAGAGACTTAACATTAAAAAGAAAAACCTGTTATTAGGTGATTCTAACGTGTCCAAAATTCCACCGTACCAGACGGTTGATTTACAAATAGACAAATACCAACACGCGAACACACTCTTCGAAAGAGCCACCTATACAATAATCCACGAAAAAATAATTTTCTCATTGGGAATAAATAATAGGTCCCAAAGATTCAGTGTCATTACGCTGGCCACGGTACGATTACCCACAACCGAGCTGTACTTCCCCTTGGTGAATTACTCGCCCAGACTCCCTATGGTCGAACAACTGTTCCTAGAACAGTTTACAGATCAATACGAATGTCATACCCCTTTTGCCACCCGCTGATTTTTTGGGTAGAAACAGATAATATCCAAGTAGTCACAAAAGTCGGCACACCAAAGCTCCAAAACTATCAAAAATATTTTATTTTTTAAAAAACTTTAGCATGGCGCGTGACGTTTCGAGCACACAAGCTCTTCATCAGACAATACAGCAACACTGATGAACCTCATTTATACTTCCAGGTGTACAAGGATCACATGACCTCCAGAAAATATATTGAAAAAAAAGATTACAATTATAATGATAAAATATTGATAATACATCAATATATAAACACACGCAAAAGTCAAAATAACAATATGATTGAATATAAATATAAATTCTAAATTATGCACCTGCAAACACACAAAAGACAAAAACAAATATTATTAACCATTCTTAAAACCAAAACCTTTGAAAAACTATACAAAACACAAAAGAAAAGAAAAACAAAAGAAAAGAAAAAACACGTTAAAGAAATGGACGAATGTCAAAATCCTCATTTAATCCTCTGGGGAATAACGTATCCAAATGTAAAAATCCAATAGGCCTCACGCTTTAAAAGCCGCTTATTGATATTGTCTCCGCGTCGTGAACACTTCACTAACTCAATACCGATATACTTTAAAGTTGAAACTGAATGTCTCATTTCTGCAAAATGCCACGCTACCGAACTCTTTTGATCCTGTTGTCTAATTGTGCAACGATGTTCAGCAATCCCAGTTTTTAAAGGTCACCTGGTCTTACCAATGTAACACAAACCACAGGGCCACCTCAACATGTAGATCACATTAGATGTTATACAAGAGAATGTACCCTGAATTTTAATTTTTTTTACCAGTGTGAGGATGTGTAAAAGTCGAAGTTTTGTATGTAAAGTTGCACTGTTGGCAATTCCCACACCTAAAATTGCCATGTGGTATGGTGTTCAAAAAATGAGGAGTTGGTGGCAGATCGGCCTTAACCAGAATGTTAAGAAGATTAGGTGCTCTTTTATAAACTAAACGAGGTGGTTGTTCAAAGCATTTCTTTAGACTAGGATCACTTTCCAAAATATGCCAATGTTTGGATATAATTGTCTCAATCTCCTTAGCAAGAGGCGAATATTGCATATAGCAATTAATACGCCGATCAAACTTTTTGTGTTTTTTGACAAGACACTCTTGTTGTGACATCTGTGAACCGACTCGCAGCTGACTGAATCCATTCTTCTCTATATGCTCGTTTTTTGAACCTCTCTGCCAAAAGTCCCGATTGATCATGAAAATCTTCATCTCTACTGCAGATGCGACGAATACGACTGAATTGAGAAATAGGTAACGAACGCTTCAGCGAGACCGGGTCTCGGTGAAGCGTTCATTACCCATTTCTCAACTAATCTTCGTAACATTCTGGTTAAGGCCGATCTGCCACCTACTCCTCATTTTTTGAACACCATACCACATGGCAATTTTAGGTGTGGGAATTGCCAACAGTGCAACTTTACATACAAAACTTCGACTTTTACACATCCTTTTACTTTGCTTTTGTGCTGACACAATAGAGGAGAATTGTGTTAGATCTCTAGTCATTCATTTATGTTTCATGTAGTGAAAGGCAGTGGGCAGTGTAATACAGGGGGAGCTCTCGACCTGATGTTAAGTATCATCATAGTGCTCAAAATTCTAGAGGTTTATCTGAGAATTTGCAGTCTTTCCAAGCTAAACTGTATTGAGGTTAAATTTATGTGTCCATAAATATGCTACAAACAACTGTAAACGGTTGTCATAAATTACCTATAATGGGTAAATACCTATTTAGGCCACGCCCACACCTAGGGGAAACAATCCAACCCTCTCCATTGAGGTACACCTTGTCACATGGCAGTTTAGCCAAATAACATATCTTCAACATAGGCCTACACGTTACATGGTTTGAGAGTCGGACTCGTGACCAGAAGGTTGCCGGTTCGATTCCCAGGGCCGGCGGGTAACTACTTACCCTTACTTGCTCCCTGGGTCCTGCAGTGATAGCTGCCCACTGTACGTGTGTTCACGACTTGCTGTGCGTGTGTTCATGACTCTCTGGATGGGTTAAATGCAGAAGTCACATTTCAGGTATGGGTCACCATATCTGACTAATAGGTCACTTTCAATTTCAAAAGATGTGTTTTCACGTGACTTAAATTTGCTTTGCTTGAGAAAGAAATGTGAAGTTGTTTTGGAAGAATTTTTTTTTTTTTTTTAAATGCACGATATGTAGGCCTACTTGTATGTTTTATTTTATTTTAAACATATTGCATGAGATTTAGAAAGGCACCATGCACAGCTGCACTTCCAATATGCGTTCCGTAGGGTTCCTACGCAGTGTTTACTGATCTCTACTCCCTGTCCGTTGAAGTGGACTTTGCTGACAATAATCGCTCATTTGGAATGCCCTGCAATGTCATCAAAGGCAACGGCAGGGTAGCGCAGATTGTGTTACATTAAAAGTAGGCCTACATTATAATACTTATCAAATAAATATAACATAACACGCATAGGCCTATAATCAATAATCATAACTTGTTTATGCAAACAGTAACCTAATAAAAATAATAACAATAAAAAACATATTACATTGCGTAACTGTACCCCGCTGACCACCTCGAACATTTCTCTATAGATTTTGATTACCTTGCATGACACAAAGTAAGTTCTGTAAGTTAACTTGAACAGTCATTAAGGATGAGAAGCTATTTGAGGTGGAATGGGATGTGGTGAAGTGAAAAACCTACCTTAGAAAAAAACTCACCGATATCTTCGGACTGGAGAAGTGCATGTACTTCAAATTTACCACAATCGAAGAGGGTGCTAACACGCACAAATATCACATCAGACTTGTAGCGCATGCTCGCAAGTTTTTTAAGGTGTTTCAAATGTACAACTGTACAGCTGTACCTGCATGGTCTAACCTAAACCTAAAATAATAGCCTAAAAATAATGAAGTGAATTTAAAGTGCATTAATCCCATGGAGAACGTTTTAGCGATGTAATGTACTGGCCTCAGATAACCTGGACACTGTCATTTGATTAATCAATCTGTGCTGCATTTCCCGAAACCTTAACGCTACGTCGTTCTTAAGTTATACCTTAAGCTGTACCTTATCGTTAATACGTGTTTCCCGAAACCTTCTTAGTTAAGTGTACCTTCTGTAAGTCATACTTTCGTAAGGTTGGTCTGGACCTCTCTTATACCTTATCACCGTTGATGGTTCATACCGCTATGCAAA
Organism: Triplophysa rosa; assembly: GCF_024868665.1. Lineage (NCBI taxonomy): Eukaryota > Metazoa > Chordata > Actinopteri > Cypriniformes > Nemacheilidae > Triplophysa > Triplophysa rosa. Next base: position 14,631,725 of record NC_079907.1, on the reverse strand, counting down.
AAGCTTTTCTACATCGCAGTTTAATTTCACACATAAAATTGAATATAATAATTGAATATAAAATTCTATTTAGTATTAAATTAAATGTTTTACTTTAACTTTGTTATAATTTTACAAATAAAATACTCTGGTTTAATACACTCAGTTTAGGCTATTGAAGTGTTTTCATGAATAAAATTGTCATACACTGATGGTTGTTGTTAGCGTTTTTAATTACAGCCTATTATCCCAAGGCATATCAACTGGCAAACCATTTGACAGGAAAGGCGTAGTCAACATAAAGGGAATGAATGTTATGGGGAGTTTGGTCAAACTATGGCAGCGACACAGCGAATAGTTCTCTTAAATCAAAGACGGTGCCGTCCGCTGAGCCAGTTAGTGCTGCACAACTTCATTAGAGAACATTTTAGTCCCCGGGCTACAATGTCAGAAGAGAAAATTCTACACAAATTTAGCCTGCCACGGGAGCAAATTCTGTAGCTCTTGCATCTTGTTGGCCCAACTTTGTCGAGACAAACTCGACGGAGCTGCCCCCTCAGCCCCGAAAATCAGCTGCTGCATGGCGGCTCTTCGTTTTTATGTGCATGGCTGTTCTTCGTTTTTATGATGTGGGGAGTTTTCTGGAGGTGTTTGGGGATGAATATGGGCTTAGAAAGACCTCGGTGTGGCGGTGCGTTCACTCAGTGACAAACATCCTGCTCCGTCATGCCACCGATTACATACGTATGCCTTTCACCAGGCACGATGTGATGGAGGCACATCAAGGCTTCCATGCCGTTGTGGGGTCCCGCGAGTGATTAGCATTCTGGATGTGACACTTATCCCTATACACAAATGAGTGATTTACGCCAATAATGTGAACACAGATCATTAACACATGATGGCAAACTATGAGAATATAAATGACCCTTTCAAAAACAAGCGAAGCCAAACAGCCAGTTAACATAGCTGGTTAACGCAGAAAACGTATGGCCATGAGGGTGCGGGATCGGACACTTGCAAAATTATAAACACGCACGCACGCACCCTGATAAATGCCATTTCTAAAGCGTTTCTTTATAATAAACACTGTTTTCTCAATACTTTACCCACCCTATAACGCAAGGTAGAGCGAACAATCGATTCTCGAGACATCGATATCAACCTATTCAACACCACCGCCATGGACAGCACCTGCTAAAGTCGCACTTAAGAAGGTTTACCTTAAGTAACCTCAAAAGGTTTAGTTTGGAGAACAGTGGGGAAGAAAGACGGGGCTGGACTGAGACCCTGGGCTCCGGCCGATTCATGGCTTACCTGATCATGTCCGTGAAGCCCAGTGGTCTCAGCATCCTCATTTCTGCCCGTGACAGCGGTTCGTTCAGTCCGCCGTTGAATATTGCCATCTGCTCCATCTCATCATGGACCATCTCCCCTGCGGTCTCGAAGAATCGGTCGGCAAACTCCAAGACGTCGGAGTAGCCCTGTCGCAGACCGCAGAGGAGATGAGCCTGCCTGGATCGCCTTGCCTCCATTATGCCTGCTGTATTCTGTCACGCTGGGCGTGGTGGAAGAAGAACCCAGATGCAGGCAGGCAAGAGTGTGGGGATAACAAAAGACTTTATTTTACAACTAGAAACAAAAACCCACAATGGGGGAAAAACAAGACAGGAAAAATAAACTGGACTGGACTAAACTAACATAACACTTGACTAAACATAACTTGACAAACTAAACTAAACACTTACTAAGACTGGACTGGGTTCTTTAAACAGGATCACAGGACCACTGACTGGCACGATACACATACAATACACGAGCACAGGACAAAGAAACATGAGGGCATTTATAGGGAAGACAAACGAGGGATAACGACACAGGGCAGGTGTGGGTAATCAAACACTCAGGGAAAGATCACAAGGAAACGAGAGGAGAGGGGCCAATGACGAGACACTGGAGAGAACGCATATTATTGTCAAAAGGACAATAATATGTTTCTCTCCACACATAACCAAAGACTTTGTCATGGCTCTGCTACAGGACCAAGAAAAACATGACTAAATGAAGCAGAGCCATGACACTCGTTTTAATGGATTAATATTTCGTTATAACAAATTAACATCTTGTTTTAATGGATGAATATTTCGTTATAACAAATTAACATATCAATTTAACAGAATCTATATCTCATTATAACGTATTAACAATTTTTTTTCATCACTTGCAGTTCAGAGCCACCGTACATCTACAGTACAATGTATGTTTATTCAACCACATATTTCAGATGTTGACAAAATTGAATTGAAACATACTAAACTACACAAACAATGTAACAGTGTGAAAACCTACTGGTCTCAAAATTTGAGAAATGGTTATTCATAACTTTTCAAATGTTTGTCAGATAATCAAAGTTTTGGTATCTACAGAATTGGCAGGAACTGATGAACAACCTCTTTAGCCCTTTTAATTGTATCATATGTTGCAATAACCTTAAATACAACATATTACACTCATCAACAGTATATCCTGAAAGTAAAACTGAAGACATGTGCTGTTGTCGCCGCCTCCACATTCTTGTTGCACTGGGGGGTGGGTCACCATCCTCTTGTGCAGTTTCATCAGGCTGGTCCTGGGGGGATGACTCTGAATGCAAATCAGCTGGACCACTATCAGAGGGAGTTAGTCAATCATTTGGTGGATGATCTGCACAACACAGAAAATCTAGTTATTTTTCAAGACTTTAGACACTGAAACTTTTTTAATAAGCCCCACTAATCCATCATGTACTCCATATTTTTCACAATATATACTCATTTGACATTTGAATAGATAAACTGTATAAATCCATTTTCATTAATTTGAGTAAAAATGTGTTTTCTTTACAAAGAAAGATGGAAACCACTATTTTCCGTTTCAAAGTTTCGCATAGCATCTTTAGGTTCTAGTAACATAAATTCAAATCCAGATTTTGATTTTTAAAGATTTATTATAAAAACGGATATTTTTTTCCCCAAAATGCAATAAATCCATTGAATCAATATAAAAGTTATTTTTCATATTGAAACTGTTGAAAATACACAACAAAGTGAGTTGATTCACATGACAGATTCTGAACTCAATACAATACTATTACATACAGGCACTGGACTAAAAATACATTCAATCAGTCATCGCTCCTAAAATGAATTCAATGGGTCATCTTTTTAATGCTATAAATGACTGCCTCATCTTCTTAATCTCCTCACGTAAATTATTAAATTTTGATGGCTTACGTTTCTTCCCCACAGCAGAAACCAGCACAGGTTCATTAATGCCTTCAAATTTTTTTGTTTGTTTGTTGAACACAAAGTACAAAGTAGATCAGGGAAACTAGGAGCCGACCTTTTTCAGAGCACCGCCATTACTGTTTACAGTGCGTGGAATGCTTTGCTGTGATTGGTTGAGCGGATATATCGCATTCTGCAGAGAAGTGAGACTGGCGTAGGTATATTGCGGTTTGGAAAGAAAGGGAAAAAAACATTTAGTGTAAAATTAAAAAGTGACCTTTCAATACCGACCTGACACAATACTGATTTTGGGGGAAACTGTTTTTTTTTAAATGGTGTTTATCGCTTTTTGGAACCAAACTCTTCATATATATATATATATATATATCCTATACATTTGCTAGTTAGGACACACTGGAGTCATCTTCAATTTCCTGTGTTTCAAAGTTCTCGCAGGTCTCAATTTAATAAAAAACATCTTAGATGACTATGCAAATATTTTAACAAACTTTTAGCTTTTGGATCACATGAGACGTTTACTGAACACCAAGTCTATTTAGACAGATATGTTAGTTCTACAGTACATACATTCAAAATCTTACAAACCTTAATGATATTTTGTAAATAAATGTTCTAAGAGACTAAGTAGTATACAGTAGTGGTCAAATAATATTGATATAATTATATATCGTCTGTGAAAGGCGTAGGACCAAAAAACCTTCACCCAATCAAAACCTTCTGGCCAAACGCTGTGACTGGTCATGTGTAAATTTTCAGTGGTATTTTGCGTACCACTGCGCACCCTGTTCACGCAGACATCATACATCATCAGCGCTGCAGCGCACTCACGTCCACTATGTCAATGTAGGTAGAATGGCAGACAATCAGCAACAATCAAACTTTCCTGCGGAACCTACAACAGGTAAATCTACAGAACAAAAGGCAGTGACGAAAAAACGTCTGGATCATGAAAGAGGAAAAACTGAAATTAACATCGGTTCAGCTTTTACACGATGGAGACCGCTCCGGCAGGCAAAGGGTCTAAAACGACGATGCCATGCTTGCCCTCTCTCTTTTGGACAGTTAATGTAGTACATGCTTCGAAAATAATTGAATGGTTTGAAATGTGTCCTTAATTAACACACCAACAAGCTGATGAGTTGAATCAGGTTTAATCTAAAACATTCTGGAGGTTTTACCCGAGGACCAGCATTGGGAAACACTATGGCTGCGTTCGGAATCGCACACTCAATGAGTAGGTACTTAATTTCAGTAGGTATGTACTCAACGGGGCTAAATGGGCACGTACTGTTTTCCCTGAATGGGTGTAGTATGAATGCAATCGGCCGTTGTCCGCCATATTGATAATCTTCTTTTACTTTTTAATGGCGGGGAGCAAATTACTTTTGTGGTGCATGTCCGCCACCTACTGTACCGGAGTGTACACGGGCCAGAGATTAACCATGCGACGTAATAACAAGCGCAACAACTTAAGTTGTGAGAGACAGGTGCATTAACATCAGTAATGCTAACTTTACCTTCCATGAGTTTCCCAACATTTGCAACATGTTTGTAATGCCTTCACAATGGAGACGTCGGCAAGCTGCTCGACGATCTCGCCTTAGGAGAGCACTGCTGATTT
>NC_079907.1:14550115-14626738 GCF_024868665.1 Triplophysa rosa | reverse complement strand
TGGAGGAAATACGTATTTAATTCTCATGGAAATAACATCACTGCTCAAGAAAAACCGTTAATGTTCATGAAACAGGCTTCATTTGAAATATGACTATGATGATACTTACAGCCGCTCAGACATTTTGAAGAATGTACAGCAAGCAGTTCCGGGGCACGTTTGACTACCATTGTATTTTTTCCTACTCTGGGAGTCAACGGGGGGCAAAATCGGTCTTGTTCTAGGCATTCTTCCAAATATCTTTCTCCGTGTTCATCAAAACAAAGAAATTCATACAGATTTGGAACAACTCGAAGGTGAGTAAACGATGACATAATTTTCACTGTAGGGTGAAGTATCACTTTACAACGCTGCATCCAAGTGAGAGAAGACATTTTCCATCAGACTCTACGTGTGTATCTGGAGTTTTTATTAGGTACTCTACGGGACATAATCAGAGGTCTGGATGACTTCTGTCGGGGGTTATAAGTACACCCTGCAGTAAGTACACCGAATCTAAAGGCCGAGAGTAAACGTGTGGAAGTGCATGTAGAGGGAAAGAGAGAGATCAGGAACTCTTTTGGGGGCTTGTGAGGGGGGCAACATCTCGTGCCAGTCACACATTACACATCCCCCTCCCCTCCGTTCCCCGTGTTGAGGCCGAGCGTGCCGTCTGAGTCTGGCGGGTCAGACGTTAATGAGACGCGTGCTGGGGGTCCAGAAAGCCTCGAGCGTGCATGCGTGTAGCGCCGTCCAAGTCAAACAAACCCACTAAACACATTGTTCGGTGGACGTATTTGCACAGCGATCCGAAAGTGAAACCTTGAATGTTTACATACCTCTCTTGACAGATACATAAAATATGCGATTTACATCGCGTGCCAAATCCACGGGATGGTATGGAGCGCTGCCGTAACGTTATACTCTCGCTACAATTCGAGAGAGACGGAGAGACTCACGCACAGAAGCGCGGGTCATTTTCAGATTAAACTCTGTGTTCTGCTCGAGCCCGCATTTCAAACACACATGTTTGGTTCCTGTTTTAACCGCACGAAAGATTAACGTATCAGTCACGTGCATGTAAACGTGGTGAATGGTTCGGCACAGGAGCGCTCAGGTAAACTGTACCTGCGAAGAGCAGAAAACATCTGCCGGGGTGTTCGTGCGTGACGCCGGCTCAGGTTGACCCTCCAGCCATGTGATTTTCAAAGGGTTTCCAGTCAGACCGCTCTCGTTTCTAAACGCCAGATCCTGCGAATAAAACATTCAAATGTCATTAAAAAAAAACAGGACCGGCAATGCCGTAAAATACACGAGGTTCTCTCGAATTCCTTTTATAAACTAAACCAGATAAACGACATGAGTTTCATAAAGTGCATTGTGCTGGCAACGCAAAGGTCATGGGTTCCATCCCATCGCACGATCTAATCAAGTTACTAAGAAAAAGGTTTTTTGCTTAGACTAAAGGTTTTTTGCTTAAGTCATTTCACAATTCTCCTCGAGACATGATTTCAGGAGTTTTGCCTGTCGAACAAACTCTGCAGGACGACAAACACAGAAAATACAGAAAGAAAACAAGACTTTTGTTTCTCACACATGATCACATGTGGCTTTCAAACATTTCCATGTCAAACCCATGTAAATTCACATGGGATCAGATGTGAAACGTGATGTTTTTCGCATGTCATCCCATGGCTTTTTTTCGTGGGATTCACGCTGAAATGTGTTTTTTCTGTAAGGGAAAGTTATGTGAGGTTTGTTCAAACGTAGCATGAGCATAATTAGCAATGCTTGTTTTAGAAACGCTTCAAAAATGAGTTGTCTACAACTACGGTACGTTTCTAAAACAGAATATTGTGTGTGAGCAGACGCACACGTGCCTTCAGGACTCATCGTCACGCCCCACACACAGCCCATGACTGTGGCCCGATTCTCAGACGGGGTAAACCGCATGCTGGAGTCGAACCCACAACAGTCCTCGACCCAAATCTCAGACGGTCAAAGAACCACCAGCGGTTCTGCTCCACGTTAAACACGCTTACATGTGTTCTGAAATCCCCACACACCGTCACGCAACACACGCAGATCTAATGCATCGAAATAAGGGCTGAAAAAGATTAAAATAAAATGTGAAATGCCATAACTTGCCTGATATTTTGATATGCGACATGCGATTAAAAAAACAAGTTTGTAGAATCAATTTACAATAACCACTTCAGACACGAACACTACAAATCTAAACAGTCGAACCTAAAACATAACATACATACAACATTAAAAGACCGCTCCAATCCATCATTTCTAGATTTACGGTGTTCATTCCAGTCCAGTGTTTGTTGAATTTCAACAAAATCAAACCTAAAGTCATCCAACAGCAATGTGAAAGACTGACCGCATGACAAGACACATGAAACTGGTTATCACATAATTTTTTTTTACTTTTCCTAAATACATGTAGAAATATAACTGTTGTGTTGCTTAAAAGTGAATCTGAACTTGTTTTCTTTGCCGTATTTGAGGTCTGAAAAAATACAGAGCATCTTTTCTGTTGCTTTCACATGTTTCTCCAGTTTTCGTTTTCTGCAAATAAATGCAAATATAAACAATATTTCTATTTGAAATTTGGTAGAAATATTGTTAGTAGTTCACAGAACGAAACAAATATGATCATTTTACCTAAACACATATTTCTTCTGTATTTCATGTATTTAGTAGTAAAGACCTGTTAGACGGGTATGAAGGGCACACTTATTATAATGGGTTTGATTAGTAGAAAAAATGATATATTTAATAAACAAAGACATCAGTGCGAAGCCAAAAATATTGTTTGCTTTCATTCATAAAATGATGCTGTTAAAGAAATGTGTTGTTTCTACACTAATTTGGAGATAAAATGTGAAATTATTAGATTGTTAAAGTATATTTAAAAACATAAATGCTGTGTGTGATTAATTAACAGCACTAAAATAAACATATTAAACAAAATAAATAGCATTTGATTAATTTCACTATACGTGTGCGATTAATCGCACGAAAATGGTGCGATTAATCTCGATTAAAAATGTAATCTATTGACAGCCCTAATATATATATACAGTATATATTTACTGACTTTACGGAACATTTTTACTAAATTTATAAATAGTTCGGAAAACTGAACATAATTTTGAAATGGTCTCTTAATTTTTGCCGCAGCTGTACAATCAAAATATAAAAAATTATTCAAAGTGGGTTTTCACATTTTAACCCAAAATCTAAGGAATTATATTACATTCGGCATATTCGTGGTAAAGATAATGTCGTTGCTGACGCTTTATCTCGTGTTTAATGGGAATAAATTGTTTTTTTTTCCTTTCTGCTTTTTTCCATTTGAAGGGGGAGGAAGAAGAAAAAAAAACATTGAAGAGTAAAATCATAAGTATTTCTACAATTTATTCACTTAAGGGTGAGGGTGTTACGAAAATGTGACATGTATATTTTTGAGTCCTTAGGAGGAGCTGTGGAAAAGTCCTACTGCACGATAATTAGGTGACGTCATCGGGGAGGATATAAAAAGGCTTTGACGCAGCAATGGCGTCTCTCTCGGTCTCTCGGTCTCCATTCCCATTGCTCTCGTGGAGGTCTCTCCCAGTGCCTCTTTGGATTATTTTTGTTGTGTTTTATTATGCTTGGATTTTCGGTAATAACTTCGTTTTCTTTTTAACTTAGTAGCAGCGGGTAAAGTATTTATTTTTAGGTCACGTTTTGTTTATTTAGTTAGAGCTGAGCTAGGGAAGCAGTTGCCCGGAAGACTCACCTGGTTGATATTCTTTTTTTCGGAAGCCAGGTAAGAACCTTATTCCGAGCACAGGTGTAGCTAGGGTTCCTGTTTTCTTAGTTTTTCTACCCGTTGACTGTTACATTTGGTTTTCTTTCTTGTTATTGATTCGTTTGACTTTGATTATAAGAATTTATGTGAATTTGTTATATTATTTTTTTAAGGAATTGAATTTCGTTTATTTAAATTAAAATGGAGGCGTTTTGAAATTAATCTGGTGTTGTGGTTTTCTTTATATGTTAGGTCTGTTTCCTTTATTTAATTGTTTAATTTAATGAGCCTTAAAACTGGTTTTGGGCCGTAACAAGCATCAAAAAACGTCATGAAAAGATGGTTTTCCTGACTATTACGTAAAAAGAAATAATGTGTTACAGTAACAAGAATGTAAAGAGAATTTGGAGGAAATACGTATTTAATTCTCATGGAAATAACATCACTGCTCAAGAAAAACCGTTAATGTTCATGAAACAGGCTTCATTTGATTGATTTGGATAGGTTTATTGCAAATCCGACACAAGCGGAGTTATTTCAAATAAATAGAAATGATTTTATGAGATAAGATGCTCATTATAAGGTCGGTTTTCGTGTTACTCAATCTAAACGCGAACTTCAGATTTTGCTTGTCGAGTCTTTGTATAAACAGGACGTCTTTGGTGAAGAGGAAAAGTTAGTGGACTACCCTGAGGTTGTTGAGGGTGGTTCAGAAGATGTTGCGCTGCAAATTAAGAAAATGGAGTTGCAGGCTCAAGAGCACGAACGAGTTTTGTTGAGGGAGAGAGGGACCAGTAGGTTTATTGATGACGTCCTCGTTACAGTTAAAAGTTACAGTTAGTCAATGTGTCTCATGTACAGCTGCTTTGTAACAATGAAAATTGTAAAAGCGCTATATAAATATAAATAAAGTTAAAAGTTAAAAAAAGAGAGGGGAATGGGAACGTGAGAAAGAGAGACAAAGACAGCGTGAGAGACATGAACTTGACATGAAGAAGCTTGAGATTGAACAAGCTTGTCGCCTCAAAGAACTTGAATTGAAAGCTCGTGAAAGGGGTGTAACAACAGAGACTTTCGATTTTGATGTGAGTCGTAACATTCGTATTCGTTCCTCCTTTTCGGGAACAAGAGGTAGACAAGTTTTTTGCTCTTTTTGAACGTGTTGCTAATAATCTTAAGTGGCCGAAAACATTTTGGCCCATGTTGTTGCAGTGTGTTCTTGTGGGGAAAGCCCAGGAAGCATATTCTTCTTTGTCGGTGGAAGACACTCTTGATTATGAGAAAGTAAAATCTGCCGTTCTTAGAATTTATGAATTGGTTCCTGATGCGTATCGCCAAAAATTTCGTAATCATCGGAAAACTGATGAGTCTTATATTGAATTCGTTCGTGAGAAAGAGTCAATGTTTGACCGGTGGTGTGGTTCTATGAAAGTAAAAACGTATGAAGAGCTCCGTGAATTGATTCTCTTAGAAGAATTTAAAAACTGTTTACCAGAACGCGTCGCAAACCTATTTAAATGAGCAAAAAGTTCTTAAATGCTCTGCGGCTGCTGCTTTAGCTGATGAATATGTTCTTACACATAGGAACGTGTTTGGTACTGCACAAAATCTATCCACTAATAGTCGACAGTATTCACAGCGTAGCTTGGATCGCGTTTCGCGTGCTGATAAAGTGGCGGAGCAGTCTGTTAAGTCCCCGTCCTCACCTGCCTGTTTCTATTGTAAGAAACGTGGACACATTATTGCAGAGTGCAATGTACTAAAAAGGAAAAACAGTGTCCCTAAACCAGTAGGTTTATTGATGACGTCCTCGTTACAGTTAAAAGGACCGGAGTTGTTAGCTTTTCAAGCTGATTTATGTGAAGAACAGGGGTATGTGCCGTTCATAGTTGACGGATTTGTATCTTTGGTTGGTAAAGCAAATTCGCGAAAACCAGTCAGGATACTTCGTGACACAGGAGCTGCTCAGAGTTTTATTCTAGAAGGAATATTACCGTTGTCTGATGAGAGCTCTATTAGTTCAAGTGTCTTAGTACAGGGGTTTGAGATGGGCTTTGTGAATGTGCCTTTGCACGAAATTGAGATTGAGACCTCCCTTGTTACCTGCCGCGTTGTTGTTGGGGTGCGACCATGTCTTCCCGTTCGAGATGTTGCATTTATTTTGAGGAATGACTTGGCGGGAGGGAAAGTTTTTGCCAGCCCTGAGGTAACTAATGTTCCTCTTCCCTGCGTTACTCCTGATGAGTTATCTCAGAGATACCCAGAGGTATTTCCTTCATGCGCTGTTACTCGCGCTATGTCACAGAGACTGAAAGAAAAGAGCTTTGGTGAGTCAGATGGTGAGTGGAAATTTGATTTGACTGATACGTTCCTCTCTGATTCAGATTTTGGGGAGGTGAAGTGTTCAAACACTATTGATGGTTTAGACATCGCTGTCAAGAGACGAGATGAACATTCTATGGAGCTCGATAAATTGTCTCTGTCACGCGAGCAGCTTATTGTGGAACAGAGGAAAGATAAAAAAATGTCATCCCTCTTTGAAGCTGTTGTTCCTATGGAGCAACTTGAATGTGTATCGCAAGGATACTTTGTTGAAGATGGGGTGTTAATGAGGAAGTGGAGACCATCAAGTTCGTCTTCTGCTGATTAATGGCGAATTGTTAAGCAGGTAGTAGTTCCTTCCTCATATCGTTCTGAAATCCTGAGGCTGGCACATGACGGTCCGTTTGCCGGTCATTTAGGAGTAAATAAAACCTATGATCGTGTTCTCCGACATTTTTTCTGGCCTGGCTTAAAACAAGATGTTGCAAACTATTGTCGAAGTTGTCATGTATGTCAAATAAATGGAAAACCGAACCAGAAAAGTCCGCATGCTCCATTACATGCAATACCAGCCGTTGGTGAACCATTTGAGCGTGTGATGATTGACTGTGTCGGCCCTTTGCCTCGCACGAAGTCCGGTAATCAGTACCTACTGACAATAATGTGTACAGCTACGCGTTTTCCGGAGGCAATTCCTTTGCGGAAAATCACTGCACCAGTGATTGTTAAATCACTTAAGTTTTTCTCTCTGTTTGGTCTTCCACGTACCATTCAATCAGATCAAGGTACGAATTTCATGTCGCATGTGTTCAGGCAGGCTCTAGATCAGCTACACATCCAACACTGCACGTCAAGTTGTTACCATCCACAAAGCCAAGGAGCACTCGAGAGATTCCATCAAACTTTAAAATCTATGCTTCGTTCATTTTGTCTGGAGTTTCAAAAAGACTGGGATGAGGGAGTGCCTATGGTCATGTTTGCAGTAAGGGAGGTAGTGCAGGAGTCGATGGGCTTTAGTCCGGCTGAGCTAGTGTTCGGGCATACTGTTCGTGGCCCACTGAAGTTGATCAAAGATCATTGGTCTACGGATCTGAACTCAAACAATGTTCTTGACTATGTTTCAGAGTTTCGTTTGAAATTACACCGTGCATGTGAGTTGGCCAAAGAGAATTTGGAGGTGTCACAACAACGAATGAAAAACTGTTTTGATCGTGGTGCTAAGCTCCGTAGTTTTTCTCCTGGGGATAAAGTGTTAGTGCTGTTGCCAGTCCCTGGATCGGCCTTACAGGCTCGTTATTATGGTCCCTACCAGGTGAAAGAGAAGGTGAGTGAGCTTGACTATCTGATTATGACATCAGATCGAAGAAAAAAAACTCGTCTGTGTCATATTAACATGTTGAAGCCGTACTTTGAGAGACAGCCAGATTTGTCTGGACCTAAGTCGGCTGTGTTAATTGTCTCACCCACAGATTCTCTGGTAACTAAAGAGCAGGTGCTGTCTAGTGCTGAATTATCTGCTGATGGGGTGCTGTCCAGTGTTGAACATTTGACCTGTCCATTGATTTCTGTTGCTTCTGATAGCTCTGCTGTCCTGACCACCCTTGAGGAGGATGATGTTAATTTTCCCTCTACAGAGTTGGTGGCGGGAAGGTTGAAAAATTCCGAGATACTTAAAAATCTTGACTCATTTCTTTCCCATTTGACTGATACTGAACGTGTTGAAGTGAGTAATGTCATTAGGACTTATGGTAATCTATTCTCTGATGTTCCTTCTCGTACTTCGCTGATAGAACATGACATCAATGTTGGCGATTCAATGCCCATAAAACAGCATGCTTATCGAGTAAGTCCCGGGAAGCGAGCTCAGTTGCAAAAGGAGGTTACATTTATGCTTGAAAATAACATCGCTGAGCCGAGCTTTAGCTCTTGGAGCTCGCCGTGTGTGTTGGTTAAAAAGTCTGACGGCTCGTCTCGTTTTTGTACTGACTTTCGACGTGTTAATTCTGTCACAAAACCGGACAGTTATCCTTTACCTCGCATGGAAGATTGCGTAGATCGTGTTGGAAACGCTGCTTTTGTTACAAAAATCGATCTACTGAAAGGTTACTGGCAGGTGCCTCTGTCAGAACGTGCAAAGGAGATCTCTGCGTTCGTAACACCGGACCATTTCTTGCAGTATACTGTGATGGCTTTTGGCTTACGAAACGCACCGGCAACTTTTCAGAGGTTGGTAAACCGTGTTATCAGTGGAATGCACAATATTGACGCATATCTGGATGACTTGGTTATCTATAGTGAGTCTTGGTTAGAACATGTTGAACAACTTCATTCACTTTTCAGTCGTCTGTCTGGTGCTAATCTTACTGTAAATCTAGCCAAATGCGAATTTGGACGAGCCACAGTGACATATTTGGGAAAGATTGTTGGGGGCGGGCAAGTTCGCCCTGTTGAGTCTAAGGTGGAGGCTATCACCCATTTCCCTGTGCCCACTACTCGCCGTGAGTTACGTCGATTTTTGGGAATGGTTGGGTATTATAGGAATTTTTGTAAAAATTTCTCTGTTGTTGCCTCTCCCTTAACCGATCTCCTCAGTCCCAAAGTACCATTTACATTGACAGAATCTTGTCAGGGGAGCTTTGAAAGGATCAAAGCATTTTTGACTAATTCTCCGGTGTTATCTGCCCCTGATTTTTCATCTCCATTTTTGCTTGCTGTTGATGCAAGTGACACAGGTGTTGGAGCTGTACTTCTCCAACGAGATACAACTGGTGTTGAGCATCCTGTTTGCTATTTTTCGAGAAAATTTAACAAACATCAGCGATATTACTCCGCTATTGAGAAGGAGGCACTTGCTCTTGTTCTTGCTCTCCAACATTTTGACGTTTATGTTGGTTCTGTTGCACATCCGTTGATTGTCTACACAGATCATAACCCCTTAGTCTTTCTGAACCGAATGAAAAACAATAATCAACGTTTGATGCGTTGGAGTCTGTTTTTACAGACATTTGAATTGGACATTCGGCATATTCGTGGTAAAGATAATGTCGTTGCTGACGCTTTATCTCGTGTTTAATGGGAATAAATTGTTTTTTTTTCTTTCTGCTTTTTTCCATCTGAAGGGGGAGGAAGAAGAAAAAAAAACATTGAAGAGTAAAATCATAAGTATTTCTACAATTTATTCACTTAAGGGTGAGGGTGTTACGAAAATGTGACATGTATATTTTTGAGTCCTTAGGAGGAGCTGTGGAAAAGTCCTACTGCACGATAATTAGGTGACGTCATCGGGGAGGATATAAAAAGGCTTTGTGGTAAGGTATTAAGGGTTTAAGAAGGGTTGATTTTGTAAAGATAACAAGACATTACTAGAGAGGGTGAATACAACAGCAACAAGATGAAGCTGTGGGAAAATTGGAAGTTGTTGTGTGTGTTAGGGATAATTGCAGGAACCGTCGTAGGGATAATTTTTGGAATACAAAAAAGTCAGGAAGGTAATAGCACCACACCGTGAACTAGACATAGAAGGTCAATAACATCAACAGACAAATGCTTACAGAAATATGGTGGAATTGAGCTAGATTATACAAAAGGAAGTAATACATCATATACAGTTGATTTGTGTAGTATTATCCAATGCAACGGGAAGAATAGTTCATGGCGAGGATATGATGTTTACCTGTGTGGGCTGGGATGGCCGGGTAATCATAGATGGTGTCCCACTTGGAACCATGTGTGGCAAGCCACTAATCCAGATTTTCAGGGAACCACAGAAACAAAGACAGCGAATGGTGAAGTAAAAGCGGCAGGACATTTTAGGATACAAAGAGATTTTAGTCACGCACAAAATCCTATAACCATATCTATAGTAGGTTTACAACAAGATATATACAAAACAAAAGCACAGGGTGTACCGAACCAGTGTTGGGATACCAAGGAAGGACAATTTTATGTACTAGTGGGAGTGGATGTGACTGGTAAGGATACATTGGGTCTGGTAAAAATTGTGTTAAAAGAAAGACCAGAAAATGAAACAACAACCTCGAAAAAACCATTGCCAGTAAAAAACCCAAAGGGTGAAATAGTAGAAATTGATTATACCAAATTGAAACCGGAAGACATAATAGAAAAAGCCACAGGGTATGGGGAAAACAATTTATGGCTGGAATGGATAATTACCACAGCCAGAGAACAAGGATTAGATGATTGTGTAGGGTGTGCTAACGCAAGACCAAAACTACACATAGAACCAGCTCCCTTGCATCCAAACGATACCTGGGGCTACGGGTGTATGCTAGCCTTGACACGTCAAGCATCACCACCAAATTGTACCACGTTGGCAGCAATATTTCCACCCATCTCAAATCACTCTAAAGCAGGACCATTCACACCACAGAAAGCAAACTACACGTGTTTTAACATTACACGTAACTCACCAACAAGTAACCTAGGGGAAATAAGTAGTGACTGGTGTAATCAGATAGTGATAGATAACGGGACACAAATAGGAACATGGGCTAGAGCAGGATTGTATTACTATTGTGGAGATCGTAGACTGTTTACTAGAATACCTGAGGGAGCAAGAGGAGTGTGTGCTATGGTAAGGTTAGGAGCCCCGATAGCTCTGATAGGTGAAAGAACTGTGAAAGTGGAAAGCATGAGTTCAGCCACACTTGCCAGAAGACGCAGAAGACACATCCTCAGGAAGAGGGCAACAGGTTCAAGTGTAGATTTGTCATTAAACAGCCCCACATACATCGATGCAATAGGAGTTCCTAGGGGAGTACCAAATGAATACAAATTAGCAGATCAAATAACAGCAGGATTAGAGAACATACCGATAATATCTGCATTTTTCCCAGTCACCCCTAACAAAAATGTAGATAGAATTAACTATGTACATTATAACATAATGAGATTAGCAAACATGACAAGAGATGCGATTGATGGTTTGGCAGAGCAACTAGCACCGACTTCCCTAATGGCAGTCCAAAATCGGATGGCCCTGGACATGCTGTTGGCAGAAAAGGGAGGAGTATGTTTTATGTTTGGAGATCTATGCTGTACTTACATTCCGAATAATACGGCCCCAGATGGATCGGTTACTAGAGCATTAGAGGGATTGAAGACATTGTCTGTAGAGATGAAGGAACATTCAGGTGTAGATAACCCTATAGGAGATTGGCTAGATGCGACCTTGGGGAAATGGAAAGCAGTGGTGATGTCTATTGTAGTGTCAATAGGAGTTTTCTTAGCTATATTGATTACCTGTGGGTGTTGTTGTATTCCCTGTATTAGATCACTGTGCAATAGATTAATTGTTACAGCTATTGAAAAGAAAGAATCTCCACCCCCATACAGTATGCCTTTGTTATCAAGTGATCTAGCAGAAGATGAAGGAGAAGATGATGTGTGACCTCTTACGAGGTCAAGAGAGGGAATTGTGGAAATATTATTCAGTTAGAAGTATGATTTAATTACCAATATAATCAATAAGTGTTTTCTTTCATTAAATCATTAAGCTGTGTGCTTTTATCATGTGCTTGCTATTTTACTCAGTGGAAAGTTACTGTGGCAAACGGAGTGAGACAGGATAAGTGGGGGTTGGAAACATAAATTTAACTAAGTCAACACACACACACACACACACACACACACACACACACACACACACAAAGAGTCACACAGAAAAGAAATGTTATGAATCAATCCACTGCATATGTTTTAAGTATAATCATGAGTTGTGATGTGTTTTAATGAATCATAGGATTAAGAAACAACGCTACATAATTAAAAGCATTAGATGATTGGGTGTTTTCTTTTTACTAAAAGAATGTTAAGAATGTTGGTATGTTGTCCGGCCACAAGAAACTGTCTCTAGGGAACACTCCCCAAAAGAAACTGTCTCTAGAGAACATTCCTCAAAACTAGCGACTGACCACAGGATGTAAAACATGTGTTGTGAGAAGATGTTGTTTTGCAGGAACTAAGAAAAAAGGACGGAGTCAGATAAACTGGTTCAATGGTGATTGGTTGCCAAGAAGCAATACTCCCTAGAGAAAAGGAGGAGTCAGAAGATGAGCACGACGTCAAATACTGAATAAATATGTGTGTTTTTGAATAATTTGGGTTGTTGGCTTGTGGTGGAGTGAGGAGATCGTCTGACAACCCAAAGCTTTGTTACTCCTTTTTACATCTGATAATAAACTTCTAATCGATTTTGGAGAATGTCTCTGTACAAATTTTTGAACATGCAGGACTGCCTCAAAAGTCCAACAGTACACATGAGAAAGATCTAGCTTGCTAAATCATTGTCCACCGGCCAGAGAAGCAAATAAATCTTCGATTCGGGGTAATGGATCATGTTCCGCACACAGAGATGGATTCACCGTTATCTTGAAATCTCCGCAGATTCTCACATTTCCGCCCTTCTTAATTACTGGAACAATAGGTGATAGATCTGGATAGAAACATACAGTTGTTTCTTGATTTATTTAACTGTATTATTCTATTTCATTTATCTCGTTTATTACATTATTCATTTATCATATATTCATTTATTTTACTATTCACTTTTATTCGTATTATTTGTTACATTTCGTCCATATTTTCAATATTGTTTAACCTCGTTGGGAGTTGAATTGTCTCTTATGCTGATATGAGTATCCAATGGTCTCCATCTCAAGGTTCATAAAAACGTCAGGAGACAATGTTTTGATACTGTAATCTTGAATGGTTAACTATTGAATCTGTTTCTAGTCAGATGAAGTTTGGCAGAGCTAGACTGAGCATTAAAGCACAACTGAGATTATTCAATAAATCATTTTCAGTTTATTTAACATCACTTTGTCTCCTTCCTGCTGTTCTTCCCTTCAGCTCTGTATCTCCCTGGTGGTTGGGTTAAAGTATTGACACCTTCTGGAGGAATTACTTCACCTTTATACGTCTTGAGAACAACGTGGGTGTGACGTAATCGAATATGGCTCAGTTTCTCTCTGTACAAGTCACCTGAGATGATGGAGTCTGCCGCACCCGTATCTACTTCCATCCCGATTGTCAGTCCTTCAATTTTAGGTTGCACTTTCATCACCGCTGACACGGAGTCTGCTTCACTTTTCCTTATGGGCAGTCGCGAGCAGTCGTGGTCTAATGGTTAGAGAGTCGGACTCGTGACCAGAAGGTTGCCGGTTCGATTCCCAGAGCCGGCGGGTAACCACTGAGGTGCCCTTGAGCAAGGCACCTTACCCCTACTTGCTCCCCGGGTGCTGCAGTGATAGCTGCCCACTGCTCCGGGTGTATGTGTGTTCACCACTTGCTGTGCGTGTGTTCACTACTCTCTGGATGGGTTAAATGCAGAGGTCACATTTCGGGTATGGGTCACCATATCTGACTAATAGGTCACCTCACCCTTGAAGACCTTATGCTCACCCTTGAAGAATCATGCGGTGCGGTCGTCACTTTGTGCAGTGTCAGTTCGGCATCAGTGTCAGAATTTGTCTCTTCATCACGCTTTTCCATGTGGGTATCTGGCCGGTGAATTTGTCTTTTCTTTGTTTGTCCTTTCCTTCTTATACTCTTTCCTTTTTCTGTGGCTCTAGGTGCTTTCCCCTCTGTCTTTTTACCTTTACACAGCCATGCAATATTCCCCTTTTTCCACAGTTATGACATAATTGTTCTTTGTAAAAGCACTCATTTTCATTGTGATTGGCATCTGTAACATTTCCCTTGAGACGGTTTTGTCTATGCAAACATTGCATTTACTTTCAATGAATTACTCAGATGCTGCGATTCTCTTGATACAGCTTCCATTGACATTGCTATATCCACAGCTTTTTCATATGTAAGAGCCGTTTCAGTCAATAACTTCCTCTGTATTGACTTGCTACTCAGACCACACACCAATGTGTCTTGCAGTGCATCATTTAGATTATCAACAAAGTCACAGTGTTTCGCCAATTTTTTTAGCACCGCCACGTATTGTGCAATGCTTTCTCCCTCCACTTGATTTAATTTGTGAAATTTGAATCTCTCCGCAATCACAATAGGCCTGGGGGTAAAGTGTCTTCGATGTGTCCGATGATCGTAGCCATCTTTCCACTCGAAAAGAGTGACGAAATAGTGTATTGACCTGCGTTTAAATGACAAGCATTGAAATGTTTTCATTCTCTCCATGTCAGTAGGCTACAGGCTTTTAAAAACACATTCCACTTCTCAGTTGATGGGGGACTGGGAGAGGTGTGAATGTCTCTCTTTTTGAAAGAGCAGAGTTTAGAATTAATGTCTTGCCTGCAGGGTGACAAATAAACGTAAGATGCCGTAACACTGATAAGAAACTTAACTCCAAACATAAACGAAACATCTTTGCCAAAATATGCTTTTTATAATCGTAATTTACGTAACATATTCAATTATTTTAATATTACATTTTACATATTAAAACACTGTAATGACCTCTCGTTTAAATGACAAACAATCAAATGTTTTCATATCTTCTTTATTAATACAGCCAGGGGCGTAGCTACATGGTGACCATGGGTGGCCACGGCTACCCCTGAATGATGGATGGACACCTATTTGGCCACCTCTGTTGTGCGAAACAGTTTTAAGATGTGTGTCGGAGTTTATACGGAGTGCTGCGCAGATCATTTAGCATATGCGTTAATATGATGTCATATGCTGACGCAAACAGTCTGAGCGCTATAGCAGAACAGCTGCTAACCGCTACGTGACAGTGTACTGTCTGTGTACCATGGAAGTTCATCGCGAGCAGAAGGATCAAGTCAGTAAAATCAGTCTTGTTTAACTGGATTTCATTCATTAATTACATTTTCGCGAAAGTTTAAGTTGGGGTTGTCATGAACGTGGGTGGTGAGGACACGGAGACAAGGACAGAGGACCCAAGTGCAGACAGCGGGTAAGGGGTTAACACAAACTTTAATAAATAATAAACAACAAAACAAAGACCCACGTGGGGGTAAAGTAACAAACATGGAAACAGGAACAAGACTAACTAAACTAACAGGACTAGACTAAAACACATCACAACTACAAAATAAACTAAACTAACTCAAAGACAGGAACTCACCACATTACACAAACATGACACAGTACAGAAGACACAAGGGCATTATAAAGGGGATAAATCAAGAGGGGACAGGTGCAGGACATGAACTAATTAACAAACAATAACGAGGAGACGAAAGGGCGGGAACAGAGACGCCACACCGGAGAGTGGAAGACCAACAGGGACAAAACATCACTCTCCACATAAAACAAGAGGTTCTATCATGGTTCTGCCACTAGGTCAAGAGAAGCAAGACAAGGTGGGGCAGAACCATGACAGGGGTACTGCAATGTTTATTTTCTATAAAAAAATGCTAATTTACTGCAAATGATAGCTAGCAAATTATTTTAAAATAATGCTAGCACATGAAAGCATTGCAAATAAATGGTTTACTTTACATTCTTTGTGTATGTTTTTGACCAGCATACTATGTGTAATGAAGAATTGGTGTAAGAAGTTAAAGAATTTCAGAAATTACTGGGTCTTGCCTGGCCACCTCTAAAAAGAAGTTCTGGCTACGCCCCTGAATGCAGCACTTTATAAAGTAATTAAGGTAAAAATCCCTGTTTACATTTCAATCTATTTTTTATTATACCATGGTCTTTTTGAATACTGGATTCTGATTGGCTGCAAGGTGTGCATTAAAACCCTTTAAGGCACAGGTAGCTCCAGTAAGTTTGATTACATTTGAAATGTAACTGACAAAATCACTATAATTTTCACCTGTTTGATCTAAAATTTCACTGTAAACATCAATAAAAGATTTAACTTGGCAAATGACCATGGTCTAAGCGGGATAATCCACAGCTAGCCGTGCGTTAAAAGATTTCAATGCACGTCGCAGAGAAGGAGGCGGGAACCGGCGAACATTTAACAAACTTTAATACAAAATAAACAAACAATAATTCAGCAAATAAAAGGCCGGCAGCCACCTCACGGTCGACTGCCGGCCACACGAACATAAACAAACTTAACTTCCGGGCCGGTCCTCTCTCGTCGGCAGTCCCGTCGCTCGTCCTCTTATGCTCCCTAGCTCCCCGTGAGGCATGCGGGACCGGTGCACGTACAGCTGATACTCATTATCACTCACGCCACCGGCCCCGCCTTCCTGCCCCACGGCTCTTGTCCCGCCTTCCTCGCTACACACTCTTAAACAAATTAAAACTGAAAGACAAAAAACCTTAAACTGACAGTAAACACAATTAAGTATAAATTAAATTCACATTTTGATTCACATGTAAATAATCTTTTACCTAAAGTAACACATGGCTCTGGAACCATCTAGCTTTTTACTAATCAAATGAGTGATTAACAAAAATAAAACATGATAAATATAGTTTACTCAAGAAAGCTAAGCATTCGAAAACAAAACATATCAATTATTCTCTAAATGTGACAACAAAAAAATGACATATCATGTGCAAAAGAAATACAGTGGCATTATAACTGAGACTCACGTGAACATTGTACAGCTGGTTTTGTCATTCCCTGTAAATGTTATTGAAGTTAGAATGTTAATGTGTATGTAACTGGAGACGGTCCCTAAATTCACGACTCGGACGTCCACAGTCAACTGTTTTGTAAATATGTACTTGCATAAGTTGACAAAACTAAATAAGACTTTAAAAAATACAAAAACTCACGCCTTCTAGTGTTCTTTTGCTTCACGTTGTTGCCGTTTTTCGCTACATACGGATAACTTCGTTTTGAAGATGTAATAAGACGCATCACCACATTATGCCGATGTCATAACCTGCGCGCACTGCATGATGTCCGAGCATGTCACAGTAATGAAATAAATTAAGTAGCTGTAACCGGTCCCACTTGCACCGCTCTGCGCGGGCCTCGGACCGTCAACGGTCCGGATGGGAGACGGGCGCTCTAACGAGGAGGCTAAAGACCGCAGTCTCTAGCGTCTGTCGCTAGAGCGTCTCTGTTGGTCGGGGAGTGAGGTTTACACACTGCACAGCTCTTCACTAGCTGGCCTCCGTTACATAGCCAATTAAAAAGGACATTTCCAAATGATTCCGGAAAAGTTTGTAACATAACACGAAAGCATGAATCCGCGTCTTGTTTACATTATAGTGTTTTTGATTCGGTACTCAAGGAGGCCCCCTGGTGGTGCAGGGGGTAAACTTGCGTAGTTTGGAAGAATCGGCGCGGAGTGCATGGTGCAGATAACTGGAAAGTTTACCCTGGCAACAGTCATTTCTAAAATCGCTGGCAAAATCACACTTACACAACTTATTTACGACCATGAATTAAACCTGATATCAATTATAGCATACATAGCCTATAGTTCCCTAAGCTTAAACTGCGCTAGAAATCCCATTTTAAATGCTGCTTCATGAGAATTGCGAGAGAGCCGTCTCACATTGAGCCTTCCAAGTCATTCAAGAACAGAATTATTTTGGCAAGTTGCAGCTTTAAAGTGTATTTAAAATGTTTAACTTGTCAGAAGTTGAGCTACAAAACAAATTTACAGTAGGCTATCTGATATTTTGGCTGATGATGAGAAAAATAGTCACAAAGAAAGAAACCGGCTAAAGTCGCATATATTTCATTACATGCTTTCATTTGGTAAACTGGATCAACAGTTTCATTTTTAATGTTTTGACAGACCACGCTTTCAGGACAATACAATTCGCGAACGGGGCTTAACTGGACTCGCGCTTGCTGCGGCTGCCACATTTAAAATGACTTTTAAGAGACTGACATTATGAAAAGCCTACTGCAGAGACATTTCTTGATTTATGACAACATATCCCCAATGTATGTGAATGTAGCCTACCAATATGTATATAATGTTTATAACTTAATCCTGGGTATCAGAGAAATCCGATGTTACCCGTTTTGCAGTGGTATTTATTCCATATGGGGGGTATATGCTGATAATCCAACGATAGTATAGAGCACATTAGGTTTTAAAGGAAATAAAGCTAAATCATGTTACAGTTGGGTTTTGCCTTTTTTATGAATGAAGCGCATCGCAATACACACGAGCAAACATGCGTTTTGCACAGGCACTCTTATCTCACTCGCTGTATTTCTCAATTTGCAAAAAACACGGAGCAAATACAAACATTAAATCTCTGCATGCAACCCAGCATTAAATTAAAACACTCATTATATATTTAAAATGATTCAAACCGAATAAAGCATTGATTGAATGTACAGAGCAAATTTAAAATGTAAACCCTTGTAAAATGAAATTATGCATTTATGAGTAGTATTAAATATAATTATTAATGCCTGTTGATTTAAGTTCTTGTAACTTTGATATTGTAGACAGCGTTTGTATTTTACGCCTAAACATCTTAACTCTTGCCCGTTTGCTGAGTGAGGCAATGCGTTTGTAGCGTTGCCACCTCGAAAGAGTTTTAAAGTTAATAAACTGCCAAAAAAAACTCAAAACTTTGAACCCCCAGCATTTAAATAACAACAACAAAAAAACACTCCAAAGTCCGACATTTTAAATGACAAAATTATTATTATTAATTCAGTGAATGCATATACTGCATAAAGAACAAAACATTCGAGCATGCACATGGCGCAAGACCCCCATAGGAACAGGTAACAAAACTTAAGCCACAAATAAATGTCTTCAGAAAAATAAAACCAATGCAAACGGGGGAATTAACTATCTAAACTGGAAAAGAACTGAAGTGAAAGTTCGTTTAGGGTCAATAGGATTTATAACCCGCTAGGGCAGTTGGGTTCTTTGCGTTTGGCTGGATTAGTTTCAAACAGTTGTTGTCGGGCATCATGGACAATTTCGAGGAAGTTCAAGAGCATGGGAACGGGTAAATTTCTTCGCGCTCCTTGTCTTTGGCCTTTTCAGAAACATAATGTGCACATTGTGGATTCCAAAGGAAAGAAAATCTTCAAACCGTTTTGGCGTGCCACCGCTCCTGGGAATATAAAGCATATAGGGACGTAATATCCACAAGCTAAACTGGAGTTCAAGACAAAATCATCGTGGCAATCCAAACGAACTGAACACACACACACACACACACACACACACGCACACACGCACGCACGCACGCACGGGTAAACCCTACAGTATGGGGACAAAATGTCCCCACAAAGATGGCAATATCCAAAATCCTTGTCCTTGTGGGGACATTTTTTTGTCCCCATGAGGAAACAAGCTGATAAATCATACAGAATTAACTTGTAAATGAAAAAAATGTAAAAGAGCAGACAGTTGTGTGTGATTGTTAGGGTTAGGGGTAGGGAATATGATATACAGTTTGTACAGTATAAAAACTATTGCGTCTATGGAATGTCCCCATAAAACATGGAAACCCACGCGCGCACACACACACGCACGCACACGCACATTCTTTATTTCATTAACTGCGTGTATAATTCTACATTGCACAGAAATGTCTATCTATGTGTCTGTATGGTTGTTAGTGGCACACACCACTGAAAACATATGTATAATTAAAGAGAGTGGTCTTGTGCTACCACCACTCGTCGCCAGAGTCTGCAGCTGAACTTCCGGTGGTCGAAAATGCGCTATGTTAAGAAAAATACTTGATGTTTCGTTTTGTTATATATTAATTTGTTGTATATTAATTTGATGCACTTAAAGAAATATTGAGGAAAACAAAACAAAAATTTGTCTCGTATACGTCTCGGAATATGTAAAAAATGAACGGTTTATTCGTTTTTTGGTGTACCTTCGGATAATTTANCCTGTTGCTTTAACATCTGTGGTCATGAAGTCATTTGAGAGACTTGTACTGGCCCACCTGAAGGACATCACCAGACCACTTCTTGATCCCCTCCAGTTTGCTTACCGAGCAAACAGGTCTGTGGACGATGCAGTAAACATGGGACTGCATTACATCCTACAACACCTAGACAGACCAGGGACTTACGTCAGGATCCTGTTTGTAGACTTCAGCTCGGCCTTCAACACCATAATCCCAGACCTCCTCCTGCCCAAGCTTACCCAGCTCTCTGTGCCAACCTCTACCTGTCAGTGGATTATTAACTTCCTGTCGAACAGGCAGCAGCTAGTGAGGTTGGGAAAATTTAAATCCAGCACATGTACCATCAGCACCGGAGCTCCTCAAGGATGTGTTCTTTCTCCACTGCTATATTCACTCTACACAAACGAATGCACCTCTACAGACCCTTCTGTCAAACTCCTGAAGTTTGCAGATGACACCACAGTCATTGGCCTTATTCAAGATGGTGATGAATCTGCCTACAGAAAGGAGGTTGCTCAGCTGGCTGCCTGGTGTAGTCAAAACAACCTAGAGCTGAATGCATTCAAGACAGTGGAGATGATAGTGGATTTCAGAAGGAACCCTCCATCACTTCCTCCCCTCACCATCCTGGACAGCACTGTGGATACTGTGGAGTCATTCAGGTTCCTGGGCTCCACCATCTCTCAGGACCTGAAGTGGGAGTCCCACATAGACTCCATTGTAAAGAAGGCCCAGCAGAGGTTATACTTCCTCCGTCAATTGAGGAAGTTCAACCTACCACAGGAGCTACTGACCCAGTTCTACTCAGTGGTCATCGAATCTGTTCTGTGCACTTCAATTACTGTTTGGTATGGCTCGGCCACCAAATCAGACCTACGAAGACTACAACGGACAGTTCGTAGTGCTGAGAAAATTATTGGTGCTCCTCTGCCCACACTTCAGGACCTGTACGATTCCAGAGTGAAAAACAGGGCAAGAAAAATCATCATTGACTCCACACACCCAGCACACAAACTCTTTGATCTGCTGCCCTCTGGCCGGCGCTTTAGAGCACCAAACACCAGGACTTCCAGACACAGAAGCAGCTTCTTCCCCCAGGCAATCTCCCTCCTAAACAGATAACTGCTCCTTAAGAGCAATATTCCACTTCCACTACTCCTATAGTGTGCACTATAGTGCCTTATTATATCTACATCTTATGTATACATGTATATAACACTACCTCTACTTACTACATTATCCATTTGCACAAGTGTACATACAATCTGTTAATATGTATATTCTACTATATACTACCCTGTACAATGTCTCTTATATGTTATTATCCCCCATTTTCTGTAAAATAGTCTTTATTTTATATATGCACATTTTAGAATCTTTTACACTGTAAATCTTATTATATTTGTATTGTCATTGTGTTGAATGTCTGTAGCTTCCAACATCAAAGAAAATTCCCTTTGTGTGAAATCTCTTCTGATTCTGATTCTGAAAAAAGTGCAAAAAATTGGAAAAACAGCATTTTGACTAATCACTGTAAAATGAGCAACAAGGTAATAGAGCAGATAAGGAAGATCTTAAAGTGCAGAGAGATAGCAGAGTCACATTTGAACATTACTGTAGATAACTGTTTAGTATATGTATTGTCCTGGGATAGAAACTGTCTCTAAATCTGCTCGTGTGTGTTTTGGCTGATCTGTAACGCCTGCCAGATGGCAACAGTTCAAACAGACCGTGACCAGAGTGAGAGCAGTCTCTGGTGATTCTCATTCCTACCTTTATTTTAGACACTCACTTTGCTTATTTGTTCAATCTCTTAGTAGTTATAACTTTTTACCAAACTCAGCTAGCCTATAATGTAATATGCAATGATAAGGACAGGTTTTGATTAACTCAGCTTATTTTTGTAAACAGCTATCATACATGTAGAGCTGTATAGAAATGTTTAGTCTTTTATGTTTAACATTTTCATGAACTTAACATTTGACAACTTTCACATTTTTAGTGCAAACAAAGGTGCAAACTTGTTTCAGACGTGCAAAACGAGCTGCTCTCACTATGAATTTAAATGGGGGCTATGGTTAAACCTCCCTTGCTGTCAGCTTTGCAAGCATGTATGCGCCCGCGCACGCACACACACATTCTTTATTTTATCAGATTCAGTCGCAGTTTTAAGTGTTTTAACTGTTCACTTCCAGTTCACGCTTTAACTTGTCAATTTCATGCTTATGCGGAAACTGGCAACATTCTGTTATCAGAATCAGAAAGAGCTTTATTGCCAAGTATGTTTGCACATACAAGGAATTTGTTTTGGTGACAGGAGCATCCAGAACACAGAAACAGCAACAACAGTACACAGAGACCATAACACAATAGAATACAGTACACAGATGACTTAAATAAGGGCCTATGGGTATAAAAAATTTAAGAAATACAATACAATAAACATAAGATAAAGCTATAGAGAGTAAACTATGCGTCTATGTAAATATGTACAAGTAAAAAATAAAAATAGACTATTATTGTACAAGGTATGTGCTATATACAGCAGAATGAATGAAATATAATTTACATGAAAAGTTGTATAAAAATAGATAGTGTATTATCTGGAGGATATAATTATTAATTGCACGTAAAACACCGTTTCATTAACTGCGTGTATACTTCTACATTGCACAGAAATGTCTACCTATGTGTCTGTATGGTTGTTTACGGATTTAGTGGCACACACCACTGAAAACATATGTATAATTCAGAGAGTGGTCTTGTGCTACCACCTCTCGTCGCCAGAGGCGGCAGTGCAGCTGAACTTCCGGTGGACTAAAATGCGCTATGTTGAGAAAAATATTTGATGTTTCGTTTTGATTTTGTTGTATATTAATTTGATGCACTTAAAGAAATATTGAGGAAAACAACCCAAAAATTAGTCTCGTATACAGTGGAATATGTCAAAAATGAACGGTTTATTCGTTTTTCTGTTTTGAAAACAAAAACGAATAAATGAATTACCCGAAGGTACACGGACCGTAAATACATAATTAAATTGTTGTTTGCAAGAGGCAGAGTAAATTAATAAAACATTCTGAAGGCCTCTAATTGTGTCACGTTATGAATTTGTTTTGTTGTAGCGTTTAAAAAACATAAATGTCATTTGAATGTATTGGTAGTGTTTTATGAGGTGTACTTTCTGTGAATGTAAAGAAAGGGGTGTAATACTCTACATTCACCATGAGTTTAAAAAGAATGATACAGTACTTAACTTATAAGTGGACTTAATTCTTTAAAAGGAGACTGTATGTGTAACCTAGGTTACTATAGCCCATATTAAATTTAAACAGAGAAAAGAAATTCAAGATGCGCATGTAAACATTTTATTTGATTTATTTTAATGTTTAAAAGTTAAATGTTGCTTAAAAGAAAA
This sequence comes from Triplophysa rosa, assembly GCF_024868665.1. Taxonomy (NCBI): domain Eukaryota; kingdom Metazoa; phylum Chordata; class Actinopteri; order Cypriniformes; family Nemacheilidae; genus Triplophysa; species Triplophysa rosa. The sequence goes on along the minus strand of NC_079907.1, from coordinate 14,603,426 downwards.
ACAGTAGTAAATGTCACAATTTGAATAAATAATTAAATTAAACTATTAGGAATAGCTCCGCCCTTAGTGGGTTGCATCATCTCTAGCGCGTAGTAGAGGTAAACAGTCTCTCGTCACGGAGCAAGTAAAAAATGTCCGCTTGAGCAGTGATTCATGTCAATCGCAGTTCTAAAGTCAAGAAAGATTAAATGAGAAGTTGAGCTGATTCATCCGACGAAAACTGCATAAAACAGATTCCTTGATACATCGAGATTATTTCTGATTGTTATCGATTTATTCTTGGTAAGTGATCTCATAAATCACCATATTTAGTTATGATTTGTGCATTTTTTTAGCCTTTGCGGGGTCAAGAGTTCTTAAATGATACTGTGATGTATGTTTGTGAAATATGTTGAGAAATGAGTTTATAGGTGAATTTATCACCAAAAGTTTGATGCTGATATGCTGTTTAAAAGCGTTAATGCTTGTTGCTAATTTTGTGAGTGTGATGAGTGTAACATAACTCACATGGAGTTTTGCTAGCCATGCGGGCTCATGTGCTATGAGCTACGAGCTAATCGAGTGCACATACGTCAGTCAACGACGTTATTATTCATTAATATAGTTATATTTCTGTTAAGAAATAATAAAAAGGGGAAATAAGTGCTGGGAAATATGTTTTGATGCATTTTAAAGCATTTGTTGTGTTGAAGATGATAATTTGAAATGTAAATGTATTCACATGGAAATTAATTGTAATTAATTGTGATTTTTCTGCCTTGTCTTTGCAAGGTTGGGTTTTTTTGTTGTTGTTTTTTTGTTTTGTTACCTCTTTTCCTTTCCCATCTGGTTGTTACCGGTCCTTCTACATCTCCCTTTGAAATTGAACGAGAAGGTTCTTGGAGTTCTGAGTTAAAACTGTTTCTGCCATCAACGAGGAATGTTCAACATTGGTGGAAACTGGCGAGCCAACCTGGTTTTCTTGAGCTTGGATAACAGTTTATGTTCATCGAAATGGTAGGATCACACGTATTCAACTGTGAATAAGAACTGAGTTGCATATCTGCGTTCTTTAGCCGGAACGCTAAAACAGGGATACGAGGGACACTGAACTGAGCTAAAGTTGCTTGAGTCACTTCTATCAAAGACAATTACCTGAAAAGGACTCCGATTGGTGTGTCATTATACAACTTACCTGAAATTTATTATTCAAATTGCTGTTATTCTATTTATTTTCTTTGCTTTTCTTCCTTTATTTAAATTGTTCTGAAAGGTAAACACAAAGGGTTATTTTGTGTCTTGTACTGTTTTGTTGCTGTCATTTGTTTTTTTTTCTGTTGTTGGCTTTCCCAACGGAAGCAAGTTAAGGCAAACAAAGAATATTAATCTTCTCAACTAAGGTTTTGTCTCCTGTCATCATTTCCCTCGTCTTGCTGCAACGCTGGCTCAAGAGCGAATATTGTCTTCTGATTTAGTCCAAAGCGCTAGAAAGTGGTCTATGCACGTGTGTTACATATGCCATAGCGACATCGTCATCCTCCTCCTCAGCTGGACACAAGTCACCATCAGGTACATTTATGTAACCGAGATAATAAAACCGCTAAAAGTTTCTCTGTACAGTAACTATGCAGCAATGTTTTCATTTAGAACGTTAATTTCTCACAACCCAATAATCTGTAACGTGTCTTTATTGGATGTTATAATGCAAGTTGTTCGTTCCTTATTAAGAAAATTATCTTAATAGGCCATAAAATAATACCTGACAAAAAATATAAAGCATAAAAATATAAAAAAGTATTTGAAGTGACTTACCAACTTCAAATACCAATTACTGATATACTAACTAAGAAAGTAGTTTTAAGTACAAACAATAAAGATAACAGCATGCAGATCGTTCTCTAAGATTCATTGCACTGTACTGTCTTCAGTATCATCTTCCTTGTCAGGGAGCTATCAATCAAAAACTCACTAGCCAATCAGCGTAAAGCGGCCATAAGTCCTGCCTACACGTGAGATTTGTGCCAGAAAGGCGAACGAAAAATTGAGAAGCGTAAACGAAAACTCGGAAAGCGCAAATTAAAAATCTAGCAGCGAATTCAAAACTATTATTTGCAAAAACGAAACTTAGAAAATTGTTAAGAAAAATAGCAGTTTATTTGAAAATCAAGTCACATTCTTGCAATTGAGTTTATTGTTTTCATTATCAAAGTGTTTTTTTTTCTCATTGTATATTTTTGTTCGTTTTTTTAAAAGTTTGCATTCATTTTTATTGGCACAAAAGGAATCCCATATTTAACCAACTCGTTCAAAGCGCCAATTTGAATCATTAACTCGTCATTAAAAACACATTCATTTTGGAGATAAACACAGCAAAAAGGCAGATGTAAGTTTTCAAATAAATATTAATGCGCATATGCAACATTACGGTACTACGATACAACCGTTTAAAAAATAGAGAGGCATCGCGGGTATTTTGAAGCTTTAGCATCGCGATGATACCGTAGCACCGGTACACCATGCAACCCTACAACAAAGCAGTTACTCCAGTCCACTAATTACTGTGAAGTCCTTTCTTGATGTGTGTCTTTGTTAGCCAATATGGCAGTTAAAAGCAGCCGATTCTTTTAATATTTGAAATATATTAAGATTTAATAAAGAATTTGTGCATTTCTACCCACGCCTCTCGCCTGACATTTCTTGGTACTTAACCTGTGTCCTTATTCATACTATTGTTCCTCACATGGTTGAGGTGGTGTAGTCCACTATAGATTGGTTAAATTCTTTAATTGGGCTCTTTTAGCTTTAAACCCTAAAAGTTTACCACCTTTCATTTCCACCGCCCCGCCACACAAATGTTTCTGCTTTCTCTTCATTGGTTATTGCTTTCTTTCCATCATTTTTGAGTACAGGCAAAGAGAAATCCCTTTTAATGCTTCCCATTTTCCTAATCATTAAGAACGTTACTTTTTTTGCAGGCGAATTATCATTGACTTGAAATGTGCAGTACCGCCACCTACCATCTGGAGTATTGATTGGCTTTATTTCCACTTAAATTGAAAGCAAAAAAATCATACAATTTAACTAATTGGGTCTGGCTTGTTGTGTAGCTAGTAATATTTAAACCATAAACATACTATTTATTTGAATAAATCGAATAGTTTTCACAATTAACAGATTTATATTAATTCTAAGCAATCTGATACATTTTCAAATAATGATTATTTAAATAAAATCAAAGAGATACAAATACACTGTAAAAAATAACATAATATTTAATGAAAAAAATTATGCTAACAATATTACACAAAATATTTGTAAGTACTTTAAAGCTTATTTTACCGCAATATTCCATGAATAAATCTAAAAAGTAAAATTACCTAAATTATTTAAGCACGTCACATGAAAAGAAATACTAATTTGAGCATTGGAGTTAACATCTCGATTTTTTTTTTAATTCAGTTTAACAGCTTACTTGTACATCATATGTTGTAAACAATAATAAATGAGAGTTGTCTCACAGTACTGGCATTAGCACAGTCACTGTTCACTGAGTGAAAAAAAAACTGTTTTACAGTGTAAATGCAGGAAATGGGAAATGAAAATAGACAAAGACAACCATAGCAGAGAGAAAGACATTTTGGAAAGCACGCTGAGGGGACTGCAAGAAAGGTGTGATGACTTTAAATCCCAGTTTGAAAACTGTAACAAAGAGAAGGATGTCATGACTGTAGAAATAACAACTCTAAAGTAACAAGAGTCCAAGGAACCCGACTTGAATGTCTTTTCCTCATCCTCTCAATTTTTTCCCATACTGTCCTGATGTCATTAGGCTCCCAAATGCCACCTTTCTGAGCTATGATCTTAAACTTTACAATTATTTCTGCCTCTGCTTTTTTAGTGTCAAAACCTTCAGATAATTTATTAATTCTCCAGCTATTTCATAGCTTAATCTCTGTATCACCCTTAATTTCAGACATCTTGTCATCTTTTTTTTCACCTGACATTACCAATGAACAATTAGAATCAATTCTCTAACAGTGTTAAACCACGGTACCACTTAACTTTTTATTCTTTAGATTCTTTGTATGGAGATTTTTACATTTACATTTATGCATTTGGCAGACGCTTTTATCCAAAGCATTTTACATTGCATTATCCTATTTTTGTTTCCAAGTATGGAGATGACAAACAACCAACTCACACTGCTGTAGGCGCGCCCCAGTTGCAGCAGCTCGAAGAGGAGAAGACCTGAAGTCCCTTCGTACCTCACGTCTGTCACGAGTCCGATTGTTCAGCTGTCACTCCACCCTGCTCGCAGCAACATATGATAGGTCCAACGATATGGCTAGCAGATCTTATAGATCCAAAATAAGAGTCCAGTTTCACTAGATCTCTCCCTGTCAGGAACTTATCAAATCTGAAAATAGCAACTTCGTTGTGATTTAATACTTCATATTAACCACCAGGCAGATACAGAGATGAAGGGAAGAACAGCAGGCAGGAGACGAAGTGATATTAAATAAAATGAAAGATGGTTCATTGAATAATCTCAGTTGTGCTTCAATGCTTAGTCTAGCTCTGTCCAACTTTGTCTGACAAGAAACAGATTCAATAGGTATTATTAACCATGCAAGATTACAGTATCAAAGCATTGTATTGTGACGTTATTATGAACCTTGAGATGGAGACCACTGGAGACTCATATCAGCATAAGAGACAATACAGCACCCAACATAAGGTTAAACAATTTTAAAAATAAGGACAAAATGTAAAAAATAATAAGAATAAAAGTGAATAATAAAATAAATGAATGAATATATATGATAAATGAAATGTAATAAATGCATAAAACTTAGTAAGGGCTAGTAAATATATAATGGAAATAATAATAAATGGAAAAATGTAATAAATTAGATAAATTAAATAGAATAATAAAATAAAATAAGAAACAAATGTTTTTTTACTCAGATTTATCAGTTGAAAGAACCCATGATAAATTATTTTAAAACAGTTGACCCAATGCTTGGTTGAAAATAGTCCAGCGTTTTTGAATGATACCATCATTCATCATTCAGAGCATTTCTCTATATCATGCATGTCAAGAGTAACGGTTTCCAAAATGCAGTAAACTGAAGCAAGTCTTAATTTGCTTATGTTTGTCATTACAGAGATGTTATTTGTATTTTACGTTTCCTTAAATCATATGTTTTAAATTACAAACCCGATTCCAAAACAGTTGGGACACTGTACAAATTGTGAATAAAAACAGAATGCAATGATGTGGAAGTTTCAAATTTCAATATTTTATTCAGAATACAACATAGATGACATATCAAATGTTTAAACTGAGAGAATGTATCATTTTAAGGGAAAAATAAGTTGATTTTAAATTTCATGGCATCAACACATCTCAAAAAAGTTGGGACAAGGCCATGTTTACCACTGTGTGGCATCCCCTCTTCTTTTTATAACAGTCTGCAAACGTCTGGGGACTGAGGAGACAAGTTGCTCAAGTTTAGGAATAGGAATGTTGTCCCATTCTTGTCTAATACAGGCTTCTAGTTGCTCGACTGTCTTAGGTCTTCTTTGTCGCATCTTCCTCTTTATGATGCGCCAAATGTTTTCTATGGGTGAAAGATCTGGACTGCAGGCTGGCCATTTCAGTACCCGGATCCTTCTTCTATGCAGCCATGATGTAATTGATGCAGTATGCGGTCTGGCATTGTCATGTTGGAAAATGCAAGGTCTTCCCTGAAAGAGATGACGTCTGGATGGGAGCATATGTTGTTCTAGAACTTGGATATACCTTTCAGCATTGATGGTGCCTTTCCAGATGTGTAAGCTGCCCATGCCACACGCACTCATGCAACCCCATACCATCAGAGATGCAGGCTTCTGAACTGAGCGCTGATAACAACTTGGGTTGTCCTTGTCCTCTTTAGTCCGGATGACATGGCGTCCCAGTTTTCCAAAAAGAACTTCAAATTTTGATTCGTCTGACCACAGAACAGTTTTCCACTTTGCCACAGTCCATTTTAAATGAGCCTTGGCCCAGAGAAAACGCCTGTGCTTCTGGATCATGTTTAGATATGGCTTCTTTTTTGACCTATAGAGTTTTAGCCGGCAACGGTGAATGGCACGGTGGATTGTGTTCACCGACAATGTTTTCTGGAAGTATTCCTGAGCCCATGTTGTGATTTCCATTACAGTAGCATTCCTGTATGTGATGCAGTGCCGTCTAAGGGCCCGAAGATCACGGGCATCCAGTATGGTTTTCCGGCCTTGACCCTTACGCACAGAGATTGTTCCAGATTCTCTGAATCTTTGGATGATATTATGCACTGTAGATGATGATAACTTCAAACTCTTTGCAATTTTTCTCTGAGAAACTCCTTTCTGATATTGCTCCACTATTTTTCGCCGCAGCATTGGGGGAATTGGTGATCCTCTGCCCATCTTGACTTCTGAGAGACACTGCCACTCTGAGAGGCTCTTTTTATACCCAATCATGTTGCCAATTGACCTAATAAGTTGCAAATTGGTCCTCCAGCTGTTCCTTATATGTACATTTAACTTTTCCGGCCTCTTATTGCTACCTGTCCCAACTTTTTTGGAATGTGTAGCTCTCATGAAATCCAAAATGAGCCAATATTTGGCATGACATTTCAAAATGTCTCACTTTCAACATTTGATATGTTATCTATATTCTATTGTGAATAAAATATAAGTTTATGAGATTCGTAAATTATTGCATTCCTTTTTTATTCACAATTTGTACAGTGTCCCAACTTTTTTGGAATCGGGTTTGTATAAATATCATGCATATTAAACTATATATTTTGGAAGAATTTCTAAAACAATTTATATCAATGCAATATAGCAATCATAGTTGATGCATCTGCAACTCAATTTACAACAATTGCTGTAAACACGCCACTGAACATCTGCGTTTAAAGATTACTACATTGCCTGTGTAATGTTTTAGAATTTTGGAAAATTACACTCTTCAAGTACATATAGTTCTTTAAGGTTTACTACATTGCCTGTGTAGTATTTTAGCAATTTGGAAATGACACTCTTCAAGTATACCTAGTTCTTTAAGGTTTACTACATTGCCCGTGTAGTATTTGGAGAGGGCTGTTGTGTTTAATTGTTATGCATCTATTAATATTTTTTATTATGTATGCCAACATAATATAATCATATTTTTTCAGCTTATTTATATTATCTGATTATGAAACTTTAAATTTTCTTGCAAATTTTACCAAAGAATTCACAAAGATGCTATGCTAATATAAACCTATGAGGTCTGACAGAGTGCGTGTGAATAACTTGCCTCTCACACTCCCTTGAGACAGTGCCATAGAACACAGCCTTTTCAGAAGGTTTACTTTTAGTGTTCAACATGTGAGAAAAGACATACAATTTTCAAAAGTTTAATTTGATTGTCTCATATACAGTGATATACAGTGGCTTGCAAAATTATTCATCCCCTTCATTTTATTCACATTTTGTTATGCTGCTGCCTTATCTTAAACTACTTTAAATTATTACTTTTTTACATTAATCTACACTCCATGCACAATAATGACAAAACAAAAAAAATATTTTTGACAGCTTTGCAAATTTGTTAAAAATAAAAAACAAATATAAGTACATTGCATAAGTATTCATACCCTTTTCTGGGACACTTGAAGTTTAGCTCAGAAGCATTAGTTTTGCTTGTTGATGTTTATACACTTGGAGTGGAGTTAACCTGTGCCAAATTCAATTGAATAAGTATGATTTGGAGCGGCACATACCTCTCTACAAAGGGTGCAACAGCTGAAAATGCATATCAAAGTAAAAACCAAGACATGAGGTCAAAAGAACTGCCAGTAGAGCTTTGAGACATGATTGTATCAAGGCACAGATCTGGGGAAGACTTCTGAAAAAAATCTGCTGTATTGAAGGTTCACAAAAGCATGTAGCCTCCATTTATCCTCAATGAAAGAGGTTTGGAACCACCAGATCTCTTACTTGAGCTGACCTCCTGTCCAAACTGAGCCATTGATGGAGAAGGGTCTTGGTTTGAGCGGTGACCAAGAATCTGATGATTACTCTGGTTGAGCTCCATGATCATATATGGAGATGGGAGAAACTTACAGAAGGACAAACATCACTGCAACACTCCACCAATCTGGGCTTTATGGCTTAGTGGCCAGACTCAAGCCTTTGCTCAGTGAAGACACATGGAAACTTGAAATATGCAAAAACGTACTTCAACGAATCTTTCAAACTGTCAGAAACAAGATATTCTGGTCTGATGAATCTCAGATTCATGCATCATGTCTGGAGAAAAACAAGCACTGCTTGTTGTTCCAAGTGTAGTGGAAACAGCATCATGATGTGGGGGTGTTTTTCAGCTTCAGGGACCGTACACAAAATACGGAGATATGATCATGAAAACCTAGCCCAGAACATTCAGAACCTCGGACAGGGCAGAAGGTTCATTCTCCAACATGACAATGATCCTAAGCACACAACTAAAACAATGCAAGACAATGGACAACTCTGTCTATGTCCTTGAGTGGCCCAGCCTAGTGCTTGAACCCAACTGAACATCTCTGTAGAAACCTGAAAATGTCTGTCTACTGATGATCTCCATCCAACCTGACAGAGTTTGACAGGATCTGAGGAGAAGAATGACAGAAAATTGCCATATGCAGATGTGTAAAGCTTTTCATATCATACCCAAAAAGATTTGAGTCTGTAAAGGCACTATAACCATTTTCTGAGTTGAGGGTATGAATACTTATGCAATGTACTTATTTTTGTTTTTTATTTTTAACAAATTTGCAAAGCTGTCAAAAATCAGTTTTTTGTTTTGTCATTATTGTGCATGGAGTGTAGATTAATGTAAAAAAATAATCATTTAAAGTAGTTTAAGATAAGGCAGCAGCATAACAAAATGTGAATAAAATGAAGGGGGATGAATACTTTTGCAAGCCACTGTAGGAGTGTGTGTCAACATAAGAGTATGTTGATGTAAATGTTACAGTTGTTTTACATCGTTGGTACAGATTGTAGTGTAACAGTGCTAGAAAAAAATGCATGAAGGGTTTTTGAAACTCTTTTTTAAGTTTAAAAATAAAGAAATCATCAGACGAGAGTATACATTTAACAACCATAGCCGAACAAAAATTGCTATCTTTTATCTTTTTATAGTAGAATTCAAATATAACAATATTTTGCATTTTAAAACAGATCCATGATTAACATTTACATTTAACAGATGCTTTATAGAAAGCAACTTACATAAAAGATTAAAAAAACTACCTTTTTAGGCCTACCTAGGTAGGCCTAAACCTACCTTTTACATTTTCAGTTCAAGTTAAGACTATTTCATCTTTGCAAGTTATAACTGTCAGAGCAAAATGTAGGCATGTAATTTAAGTGGACAACAGACATAACATATCGACGTCGATGTAAACCTCTTTTACCATTTTTAACAAATTATCCAGCCACACACAAGTAATAAAGACATCACCACTCACTGATGAAGAAGAGAAAAAAATCATGGTTTTCATATAAAAAAATATTTAAAGAGTGAAGGTATTCTCTATTCGAACGAAACGTAATTTGGTTAAACTTTCAATTTTACAGAACCTGCTGTGAGTAGTTATAATTTTATGGCGTGTTTGGGTGGGCGGCTCTAAAACATGACGTTTCAGCAAAGGGAGCGGAGGCATTTTCCTTGGTGACGTCGGATATACCGGCTGTTTGACTCGGAAACAGCCATACAGCGTGCGAAGCGGAAAATGACCGACAGTGACCTCGAATAAGATGTTGGCGACCTGTCCTTTGTTTTAATCAATACACAAAACATCATCATTAATGTAGAATTCTGAAAATAACGACTGTACATTTCAGCGCGGCTTCGAAACGTCGAGAGGGAAACGGATCGTTTACTCATCTTTCTATATTCGGCGCGTTCACGTTTACGTTTGCTGCGTAAATGATGGAAAATGCTGAAACATCAGATCAAAACAGAACGACGCGCTATACCAACAATTTAGCGAACGGATTTCACAACCCGCAGTCCGAAAACGGGGACTGTGTTTCTTGCGGTTCTGACGGTGGTGGTCTCGACGGTAGTGACAGTGGCAGTGGCAGTGGCAGTAACAGTAGCGGTGGCCATAATGGTATTGAAAATTTCCACCATCTTCACCAGGATTTACACAACAATGGTTCGCCAGCGAAGCGCTGCAAACTCAGAAGACGCTTGGATTCAGGAAAGAAGAACCGACCACGTAAGTAGCTTTTATCGTTTTATTGAGGCCTTAAATTGTAACGTTTTATAGCAATGACAATTACGTTACCACAATATTGCGTACTGTAACTGTATTTTTGACTAGTGGTTTATATATTTAAAGAGACAAAAGATTTCAGCGTGTTTTGTTTCTTAAAGTCGTTCACGGGTAATTTAGGATGAAAACCCTTGAGCAACACTAACATTATTTATATTTTCGGACACCTAACGTTACATTTTACGTGCATTATCATAATCGTGACAACATTTAAGACAACATGCATATTAATCCGTTTTATATTAAAAATACTTAATTAATTATACTTTCATATTAATGCAAGGAATCTTTATTTTGCGCATTAAGTGTGTATTTATGTTTCTCCTCTAAGAATGCGAAAGGAGGGATTTTAGTGTGTCACTAAATTCCCGGAAGTAGCCCCAAAATTTGTACTCTTTGTTGTTGTTGTTTTGTTTTATTCAACCATTCTGCTGAAATTTCATCAAAAGACACCCATTCATGAAAGAAGTTCAGACATATCACGTCTATATAAACGTTTAAATTTCCTCGTAATAAGAGGTGTATTTGTTTTGAAAGACCAGGCTGTTTAGTGTTGTGAAATCAATGTGCTCTTGGTTGTGCGGATTTCATTGGCCAACTCAGAACCAGGAGGTGTGTCTAAAACACGCCAGATGTGATAGACAAGCATGTTTAACCAATGGACACGGTGAAACACACAAAGGGGAGGGAGGTCGTTCAGTATGAACGAGCAGACTGTACAAGCTCTTGTCGAATTGATATAAAGTCAATACCCACAACCCAAGAGACACATTTTTTGTGACGCCGGATTGTGAATGATAAACATTTATTAGATCGCTGGGTGGCTCAGATTCTGACGTTGACTGTTTTGCCTGAAAGTATGAAGTTAATTATTAAAAAATCAGGTAACTTCTTTTGCCATGCTTGTCATTAACAAAGCCAGAACATGTTAGTAACTAAACATTTAACTTTTGAGATGTAATTCAGTGCTTAAGTTGGTATATTACATTTCTGTTTTATTGCTGGACTGTGTACTGTCCTTACTGTAACAGTAACAAACTTATTGTACACACTGCTTGCAGAAACACTACCTGCTCATTTCAATGTGTATCTTTTATTTCTAATGTGGTATATATACCCCATTGGAACCCAGTTATTTGTCAATGATTAATAATTCTTTTTCGATCATGAATAACGATTTTAGAAATGCAAATACTATTTATTGCGTTGCTTTTAAACCTTTTGGTGTGATATTTATAACTGAACTTCTGTAACCTCACTTTTATATCGATCAACTGTAATGTCACTCTGTTCTTGGTGGCTTTGGAGTACTTTGCTCTCTGATCCTCATCGCAAGGAGGAATGCACCTTTTACCTACATGCGACGCTGCCAGCTACATTATCATCACTCAAAGACACGATTAACAAATCAATTTTCGAAGAAAGTGATTTTTATTACGCACTGCAAAGCCATTTCACTGATATACATTAGTTATGCGCATCTCAGACTGAGGTTAAGTCTTAAAGCGAATTGTATCATTGTTATTGTACACTAAATAGATTTATTTAGATGTTACATTGGTGCTATTAATGTACAGCTGATATCTAACTTTTATTTTGAAAATAGGCAGTTTCTCAGAATCTCCAGGCAATCTCTTAGAATCTGCTGTTACCATTGCAACAAAATGCATCATGCCCTGCATAGACTGAATCACCTTTTTTGCTAAACCCATAGTAATTTGCAATCAGTCAGGTATTCATTAACATTACTTTTTATCCTAAAATCCGAATATCAGGTGTAAATTTTAAAAAATGCTTAAAAGTCGTTTAGGGATTACATTTTGCCAAGCCTGCTGTGTACCCCCCATAATTTAGCATTTTGTTTGGATGAAATTTGAACACATTGGTATAATACAGAAAGATGAAGGTAATGAAAAAATACAGTTTCTAAATGTAATGTTTTTTTTCAGCCTTTCCATGGTTCGGGATGGATATTGGAGGCACACTGGTAAAGCTCGTTTACTTTGAGCCCAAGGATATCACAGCTGAGGAGGAACAGGAGGAAGTCGAGAGCCTGAAGAGCATCCGCCGCTACCTGACCTCCAACGTGGCCTATGGCAACACGGGTATCCGCGATGTGCACCTGGAGCTGAAGAACCTCACCATGTGTGGGCGCAAAGGCAACCTGCACTTCATCCGCTTCCCCACGCAAGACATGCACCGCTTCATCCAGATGGGCCGAGACAAGAACTTCTCTAGTCTGCACACCACGCTGTGTGCCACGGGTGGGGGTGCATACAAGTTTGAGGAAGACTTCAGAACGGTATTTGAGCATATCAGTGCAATTGATCATTAAATAAAAATGACATTACTAAAAACACTTCTTAAATAAAGCATAAACAACATTGTTTTGGTTCATGAAAACATTTGTTGATCATTTTTAGACTAGTGCATTGCTGACATAATGACTGTCTATCTACCACATCCTGTTCCTGTTATCAGGACAATAAATGGCTAACAGCCAGTGTTGGGCACGTTACTTTAAAAAAAGTAATTAGTTATAGTTACTAGTTACTTCTCACAAATAGTAATTGCATTAGTAAATCAGTTACATCATTATAAAAGTAACTAATTTACAGGGAATGTAACTATTGCGTTACCTTTAAAAAATAATCAAATTTGTCAAATAATGTGGATGCCCCAATATTAAATATGTTAAATGAATGAAATGGAAACTAAATAGTATAAATTATTTATATAAAACATTATACACTAATCTACACTATTTTAATGTTGCTGTGGGTCAATGTGAGAGACACCTATTAAATTCAATATTATAGATCAATATATAATTATTGTGAATATTATCATCACTCTACTGGAACAATAAAACGCAATAGAATAGTTCAGAACTTTAACTATTTATTAGAGATGCACCGATTGCAATTTTCTTTGCTGATTCAGCTTTCCGATTTTATTTTAAGTGAAACCTTCCAATTCCGATTTTTGCAAATTCCTATTTTCTATCCACAAACTATAATTGACAGTATATATAAAACCATATTAACTTTTCTTCAATGCACATTTTTTCATAATATTTCTTTTTATTTTCATTACATAAATTATTGAACATTACAATTTCCCCAAATTTCCCTAAATGCAGTTCTCGAAGCTGTATTAAAGGTACAGTGTGGGATGTTTTGTATGATCTATTAACAGAAATGCAATATAACATACAAAACTGTGTCTTTAGATGTGTATAAAAACCTTACGTAATGAAAAGTTATGTTTTTATTACCTTAGAATAAACCAGTTGTATCTACATAGGGAGTGGGCCTATCTACATTGAATTTGTTATGTTGCGCAGCCATGTTTTGTACAGTAAGCTCTAACGGACAAACAGCTCTACAGAGCGCGTTTCGTATATGTTGGTCTTCGTGTGTGTTTTTAGACGCAGCTTGCGTCATCACTGAGTTGAAGACGCACAAAGTAGTAAGTCGTAGTACGGAGAGGAGGAGGAGTAGTCGTCGTCTAGCTGAAGCAATTGATTGTTCTGTCTTAGAAGTTTTGATAAAATGGAGGACCATGCGTATTGTGCACAAGCGCCGACAGAGCGTGAATCTCCGTCGTCAAAGAAGCGCAAACGTGATGCTGCCAGACGAATTAGAGACAAACGGCGGCAGAAATCCAGGATAAACATCGGTGTATCTATTACCAGATGGAAGGCACTGTTGAAAGAAAAATGTTTTCAAGGCGACGCCGAAGTTGCCTGTTTTCTGCTAGACTGGTAAGATAATTCAACATTTTCAATGTTTCCACTTTTTCAATGTTTACCAAACAACTGTTTTGTTGAAACGGTAACGTTAGCATTTTATACAAATGGCCATATAACCTCCGAATAATAATGTTTTTCCGTCCCTGCGGTACGTACTCCGGTTGTTCCTGACTTTACAAAGGGGGAGACAAACGTCTACTAACTTACACCTAACTGCCTATGTCGCTGTCAGATCAAACGCTTTGAACAGCGTTGCTATTTATGATTAGCTAACTTTAGTTACTTCACTACTCTCAGCGTGTACTAGATAGCACGCAAGAAATATATCTAATTATAGAATTGTAACATTAACTTTCGCAATAGAATACATGTTAAATGATTAATTACGTTAATATATTGCCTTACCAGCTTGTATCACTACTATCCGCTGTCTCAGTAGACGACATCCTTTTTTACTGTTGTGGCCTCCGTCGTAATTCGAAAGGGAGGGGTGGGCAAATGACTCAGAGATTCGTTGCAAAACTATAATACAAAGCTAGTGGCCGCTGATTTTCAAGAACTGCGCCTTTAAATTACAGAATCTTCTCTCGCCCAAACAACTCTATATTAAGAGTGTTTTACTATAACTAAATGTCACTTAATTTACCTTTTCATTTTTGCACTCATCTCACAAAAGTCTAAGATAACAATAAAATACTTTATTCTTGTCTGTTTCTGTTTATGAAACGGACATTGCTTTATTTATTTTTTTCTGAAATGTAAAATAAATTGTCTTTATCTCGGGTCTGTAGTATTAAAAGAAGTGGGTTGATTTTAGCTGCAACTTCAATAAAAAGTAAAAAAAATGAGTGAATTCTGTCATGATTGGTGAGGGAACAAGGACACAAGTACAGAGGACCCAGACGCAGACAGCGGGTAAGGGGTTAAACAGACTTTTAATAAACAATTATCAAAACAAAGACCCACGTGGGGGTAAAATAACAGACTATATACATGACAGATAACAAGAACATGGACTAACTACACTAAACTAAACTAAACTAGAGACAAACATTTGAATTAAATACAAAATAACTAAACTACATTATACTACACTGACAAGACATGAACTCACCAGACAAAGGACACGCACACAACAGTACAATAATCCAGCACAAGACAGATGACATGGGCATCAAATAAGGGGACAAATAAAGAGGGAACAGGTGTGGGGCATGAAACCAATAACGAGCAATTAAGGAGACGAAAGGGCGGGAACAGAGACGTGACACCGGAGAGTGGAAGGCCAACAGGGCAAAAACGCCTCTCTCCACATGAAACAAGAGGTTCTGTCACGATTCTGCCACTAGGTCAAGAAAAGCAAGACAAGATGGGGCAGAACCATGACAGAATTCTACTCTAAAGATGTATATGTGTTTGCACTTTTTTGTGTTAGTAAAGAAATCAATCAGATAAATATCACCTATAATGGTTGATTTATTCATTTTTTTATATTTGTGCAAATATTAAAATAAAAATGATATAAAATAAGTAGAATTCGTGTTGAATATCATTTTACCTTAGTGAAATTACCATAGTTTTAACGTAAGACAAGCAATCGGTTGAATGGAATTTACGTTTGTTTTACACAGAGTGAACAACTTAAACATGAGTTTAGCATGTGTCAGAGTTTAGCATCACTGTTAGTATGTAGTACATACCCGAAGTAGATGGAGCAACGAAAGCTGAACTACTAGACAGTAAAAAATTGTGCATCTCTCTGTCTGTGAACTACATGTTGGGTGTGTGTGTGTGCAGTCAGCGGAGAGATGTGTGTCAGTCAGCGGAGACTCGCACAGTTCGGTGGACCCACCCAGACACGAGTATAAACGAGCTGTGACAGGCAGGCTTCACTCACGGACGTTTACATGTTTACTTGCGGCTTTGAGTGTACTGACGGCTGTGGCGTTATTGTCCGCGTCACTGGCAACATAAGATTGGCTTGGAATCGGCAAGACGTGAGACTGACCGGCCAGTCACCGGTCACGGCCTATCATGCGAAAACTGTCCGATTCCGGTCTCTGGCCGACTAAATTTACTTTACCTAAGCCAATCATCATCAGTTATTGCGGTTATCCCCCACCCCACTCACACACCAATCAAAATCAGTGGTGGAAACAGTAATTCATTTGATTACTCGTTACTGAAAAAACTAACGCCGTTTATTTATAACGCCGTTATTCCCATCACTGCTAACTGATACAAACTTAAAGTTAGGATTGTGTGTTTACCTTCTCCCCTAGGTGGCTGGTTTGGAATTGCAGAAGCTAGATGAACTGGACTGTCTTATTCAAGGTCTGCTGTACGTTGACTCAGTTGGGTTCAACGGCCATCCCGAGTGTTATTTTTTCCAGAATCCATCGGACCCTGAAAACTGTGTCAAGAGGCCATGTAGCCTGGAAAATCCTTTTCCTATGTTGTTGGTAAACATTGGATCGGGGGTGAGCATCCTCGCCGTCTATTCCAAGGACGATTACAAACGGGTCACGGGCACCAGGTAACTGTGCTTTTTGAACAGAATTGCCCCAGGTTAACATTAGAGGGGTAACTAAAATTAATCTTCTTTAACTCCCCCTGATGTCATTCCAAACCAGTATGAGTTTTTTTTTTTTTTTGCACAACACAAAAAGATATTTTTAAGAATGTTGGTATAACAAGGTTATTTTAGTTTACTCAAATTAAAACTTTAAAAATGTATTAGAAAATAACAAAAAGTTGAAATGTTGCCTCAGAAATTAACTAAAATAAAGGAACTAAAATTACAATATTAAACAAACACTAAAATAAACCTTAAATAAAAATAAATTAATTTTATATAGCAACATTATAAAACAAATAAATAAAAATGACAAAAAGGATATAACAAAATCGCTGAAAATGTAACTAAAATGAACAAAAAGTCTAAAAATAAAAGTTAATTTAAAAGATTAATAAAACTAAAATAACTCTGTTTTGAACCAGTGGTTTTTTTTTGAGAGTGAACAAATTATGACAATTTTATTTTCGTGTGAAGAAAAAGTTATGAATTGTTGTGTTATAGTTGTTAAATGAATAGTTTGCACAAAAATGACAGTTCTTATATTATTTACAACACAAAAACAAGATACTTCTTTACTTTCCATTGGAAAAATAGCAGCATATAGGTTTTGTAGAAAATGAGGGTTAGTAAATAATGACAGAATTCTTAATTTTGTGTGAACTCTTCCCTTAAAATTGTTAAATCATAAAAATGTCTAATTATCCTGGAAGCAATGCAACATTTCTGAAGTGACATAAATTTCTTCCACCTGCTGTGCATCAGTCTAGGTGGTGGAACATTTCTAGGTCTGTGCTGCTTACTGACTGGCTGTGATACGTTTGAGGAGGCTTTGGAGATGGCAGCTAAAGGTGACAGTACAAACGTGGACAAACTGGTGAAGGATATTTACGGTGGCGATTATGAACGCTTCGGTCTTCAGGGTTCTGCTGTTGCATCAAGGTACAAACAGATTGCCTATAACGTAAAAAACCTGATCATGTTTGTGATAAAGAAAATAATTTTTCCATTTAATTTGAATCCATTAGTTTTGGTCATATGATGAGCAAGGAGAAACGTGACAGTATAAGTAAAGAGGACCTGGCCAGGGCCACACTTGTCACCATCACTAACAACATCGGCTCCATTGCCCGCATGTGTGCAGTGAATGAGGTTTGAAAACTTTCTCTTCATGTGTGATTCTCGCATATATTTTATTTGATTGGTAAAAACCAAAGATGGCAATGAACTCTGTGTGCTGTGAGCTTCTTTACAGTGTTGCCTTGTGGCATGGAGATCAAGCAGCATTGTACAGGGCTATCACAGCACACTGAACCGCCACGGGATGAACTCTACATCAAATTACATAATCTCTACCTTGCACGTTTTCTCAATATGCAGGCTTGTGTAATGGTCATGAGTTCAGTCTAAGTGAAGGGTTATCCTGCACTTGCCTTATTGTATGTTCAGGGAATTTCTGGAATATCATGGAATTTTAAAATGTCTATTCCAGACATTGAAAGTCATGGAATTATATATATTTTTTGTCGAAGTCATGGAATATCAGGGATTTTTGTTTGTCATGTTAAATTTTAGTTTCCATTTATCAAAATGTAATTTTTCTATACTGTATTTTTGCGTATTGTTCAGCCCCATTTTATTCCTTTCCTGCTTGTCACCTGGCAATCACTTAAGTCAAATGCAGTCACCTGTAGCTCTTAACTGAGGCAAAATGGAAAATGTAAATTTCAAGAGCTTTGGCTAAAAAATGACCACTTCAAAGACTGGGTTTAATTCATTATATGTCATGGAAATTCAACTTTTTAGTCAGTGAAAGTCAGGGAAAACCCAGGGAATTTGACATTTTGCTTAGAGTGGGAACCCTGTATGTTTTCATTGGCAAGGATTCCTTGACTGACAGTTTGTTGATTTAAACAAAAATAAAAATTAAGGTACACGCTTTATTTTTTGCCTTATGTTGTGCTGACCCGTAGCAGCATACATGCAAAAGCAAGCTTTTATAGTTTTCAATAAAGTGAGTAGCCAACTAGGGATGTACCGATACCACTTTTTCCTTTGCCGATCCAATTCCAATACCTGAATTCTGAGTATCGGCCGATACCGATCCTGATCCGATACTAGCACTGTTTTTCTTGATCAACGTAGAATTGCATATATTTTTATTAGGGCTGTCAACGTTAACGCGTTAACGCATGCGATTAATTTTTTCAAATTAACGCTTCAGAAAATATTTATCACAATTAACGCAGCATCCGTTTGTTTTGACATTCTTTGTCTAGCGTTACATTACGTAACCACGCTCTTATTCGTGTACAGCAGGGCTAGTCAACTGGCGGCCCGCAGGCCAAATGCGGCCCGTCAATCATCTTTACCTGGCCCGCCTTAACATTTCAAATAAGTGGAGATACTTTAAGAACGGTGTGCTTTAAATGCACGTCCTCCTGAGATGCCACATCTTTAAAAGCCCAAAACGCTGCTACATAATCTCAGATAAGGGAAAACTGTGTTGTTTTTATTACTGCATTCATTATGAATAATGGCTATACTTACGAAAAACAGCTGTTCATCTCCCCCCAGAACTCGCACTATACAAAGGCTCTGCCCTATAAGTGCGTGGGGCACATGAATGCGATTGGAATTCACCCGAAGATGTGATAATAGCGTTCAGTTTCTTGCACAGATCAATTGACTGATTTATAAGACGCTTATTTAACGTCACAAGGGGCAGGGATTACTTTTGTGTTGAATGTATTTGCGTTTTTTACTTTTATTGATTTAACTTTAATTAATTCACCCAAATATCTTCTTGAAAAAACAATGCCACCCACATCTTGGATGTACTAGAGAACTGTGGGTGAGTAAATTAGTAGCAATTTTTGGGTAAAGTAATGCATTAAGGAATATAAAATACAGTTAAAAAGACAATTTCCCTTTTAATTTAATATCATGAAAAGGCACAAATACTGGATGCAATATTTGTGTGCATGTTTTAATATATGGCCTATAAGTAACAGCAACAAAAACAGTATAAAAGGAACAAAACGAAATAAATAACAGAAATACAAAATAACAGAAGAAATGAGGATATGGTAAAAAAAACTGGCCCACATCCTATTTATACTTTTGGAGTCTGGCCCTCAAAGAAAAGTAGTTGAAGACCCCTGGTGTACAGGCTTTTAAACCACTTAAGCGCGATTTTAAACAGTTGCTTTGACGGGTTCAATGAAGATAGACAGCTTCTAAACTGTGGGACGTGGCAAAACGCAACGCGAGGTCCAGTCTGGTGTAAACAGTCACGGGCTGAAGGCTGCTTCGGTGAATCTCTGTCAGACAGCGCATCCGTGTTAAGTTCTCTTTCGTGCTTGAATGGATAAAACCATACAAGATTATGTCAGAAAGCCCGTTTTGTCTAGCATTTTCTTAAGCAAGACTTCAAAGTGTAAAATAAAATCTTAAATGAATGCAAAGAGTTGTGAAAATGGGAGTGCGGTGACGGTCAGATCTGCGTACTTAGACAGCTCTTAAAGGGGCCACGTTCTTAAACGTGCTGCTGTGACTCCTGTCACTAATGTTAATCAAAGAACAAATAAAAGAAGAAATCAATGTGATTTTTTAGCTTTAATGAGAATTCTTCTGCATTTAATTTATAATTTAGCATTAAAGACTGTAAAGTGTTTGAGAACTTCCTTCAATTTCTGTATATTTCATGATAGCTCTCAATTATATTGTTGAATGGCTATAATTAATGTTAAAATAATCAATTTAATAGAGACATCAGTTACAGTACTAATATCAAAATGTTTTCTTTCATTCATAAAATGACGCTGTTAAAGAAATATGTTGTTTCTACATCAATTTGAAGATTAAATGTGAAATTATTAAAATGTAAAAGTATATTTTAAAATATTATGTGTGATTAATCGTGATTAATCACAGAAAATGTGTGATTAACCAATTAATTTTTTTAATCGATTGACAGCACTAAATTATTATTGCCAGGTGATAGTACTTAAGCATTTTTACGTTCAAGTATTTAAAATACGACTTTATTCATTTGTTTTTACTTTGGAAAAAAATACTTCCTACATTATAAAGCTGTCACGGAATACGTGGCGAGTACCCAAACGCAGGCAGGCAGAGGATGAGGTTAACAAAATATATTTATTAAACAAATAGACAAAACAAAAACCCACGATGGGGTAAATCAAGAAAACAGGAAACAACTCAAACAGAACATAGACTGACTAAAACTGGACTAAACTGAGAAACACTTGACAAACTATAACTAAACACTAAAAGACTTACTTGACTAGACTCACAATTCACGGACTAGGATGACAAGCAGAACCGCGTACAGATACATACAAGCACAGTTCACAGAACAATCCACGAGCACAGGACAAAGAAACATTAGGGTATATATAGGAAACACAAACGAGGGATAACCACACAGGGCAGGTGTGGGTAATCAAACACTCAGGGAAAGATAACAAGGAAACGAGAGGAGCGGGGCCAATGACGAGACACTGGAGAGAACGCATATTGTCAAAAGGACAATAATATGTTTCTCTCCACACATAACCAAAGACTTTGTCATGGCTCTGCTACAGGACCAAGAAAAACATGACTAAATGAAGCAGAGCCATGACAAAAGCCCCCCCTTTAATGAGCGCCTCCAGGTGCTCACCAAGGGGTAGACGGACGAGACAAGACAGACTGGGAGACAGACAGGACAAGGCAAAACAAATAAAATAAAATAAAGGGCAGACAAGACAACATAATAACAGGACTTGGGTGGGACAGTAAAAATAACAAACAAGGGAGGGGGGGTGGGACCAAACAAAGGCCCATAGGGGGCAGTCCATCGGGGTGGGGAGAAGTCCCAGTCCCCGGCTGCGCTCGAGGGCGCGGAGTCCTGGGGGGGACAGTCTTTTGCCCTGGGAGCCTCCCAGGGACCGGCTGGAAGGCCGGCTGGAAAGGGCTGGGTGCCGGCTGGAAAGGGCTTGACGCCGGCTGGAAAAGGCTTGACGCCGGCTGGAAGGCCGGCAGGAAAGGGCTTGACGCCGGCTGGACGGCCGGCAGGAAAGGGTTTGACGCCGGCTGGAAGGCCGGCTGGAAAAGGCTTGACGCCAGCTGGAAGGCCGGCAGGAAAGGGCTTGACGCCGGCTGGAAGGCCGGCTGGACGGCCGGCAGGAAAGGGTTTGACGCCGGCTGGAAGGCCGGCTGGACAGGGCTTGACGCCGGCTGGAAGGCCGGCTGGACAGGGCTTGACGCCGGCTGGAAGGCCGGCTGGGACACCGGCTGGATCACCGGCTGGGACGCCGGCTGGATCACCGGACTGGACACAAGACTGGACGCCGGCTGCACCGGACTGGACCTCCCCCTCCTCGGCTTCTTCTTCCTGGAACGGCCCACAGGACATGTGGCCGGTTGCTGAGAAGTGATGGGGAGCCCGGTTAGCTCTGTACCAGAGGAGTCGGACGGAGAGTCCCACGACTCCCTTCGTCTGCGCCGGCCACGGATGCTGATGGGCGGAGGAGGAGCTGCCGGGGGAGAGGCGGATGGTGCGGCCATGCCGATGACCCCGATCTCCATGACGCGACCCTCCGGGATCGCGGGTAGGGGAGATGGATTGGGTTGGGCTGAGACCCTGGGCTCCGGCCAATTCATGGCATACCTAATCATGTCCGTGAAGCCCAGCGGTCTCAGCATCCTCATCTCCTCCCGAGACAGCGGCTCATTCAGACCGCCGTTGAACAGGGCCATCTGCTCCGTCTCGTCATGGACCATCTCCCCTGCGGTCTCGCAGAATCAATCTGCGAACTCCAAGACATCGGAGTAGCCCTGTCGCAGACCACAGAGGAGATGGGCCTGCCTGGATCGCCTTGCCTCCATCTTGCCTGCTGGGTTCGGTGGTGGCTCGTGGATTCTGTCACGGAATACGTGGCGAGTACCCAAACGCAGGCAGGCAGAGGATGAGGTTAACAAAATATATTTATTAAACAAATAGACAAAACAAAAACCCACGATGGGGTAAATCAAGAAAACAGGAAACAACTCAAACAGAACATAGACTGACTAAAACTGGACTAAACTGAGAAACACTTGACAAACTATAACTAAACACTAAAAGACTTACTTGACTAGACTCACAATTCACGGACTAGGATGACAAGCAGAACCGCGTACAGATACATACAAGCACAGTTCACAGAACAATCCACGAGCACAGGACAAAGAAACAAGAGGGTATATATAGGAAACACAAACTAGGGATAACGACACAGGGCAGGTGTGGGTAATCAAACACTCAGGGAAAGATAACAAGGAAATGAGAGGAGCGGGGCCAATGACTAGACACTGGAGAGAACGCATATTATTGTCAAAAGGACAATAATATGTTTCTCTCCACACATAACCAAAGACTTTGTCATGGCTCTGCTACAGGACCAAGAAAAACATGACTAAATGAAGCAGAGCCATGACAAAAGCGCATCATACTCTTTACTCCACTACATTTCATAAATAGATGTTGTTTTTAACCTTTTACTCCTTGTGTACATTCAAATCTACCACTTTCTTTTACTTAAGTATTTTTACTCTTAAAAGTAGAAAAGTAGGATTTTTAATGTAATTAAGTACTGTATTAAATGTAAAAAAATATACAAATGTATTTATACATTCTACTGGAGTGAGATATATGCTTTATCTGTACTTTATAAGACCACACTATACTTAAAAAATGTTTAACAAATAAATCTCTGTTTATTGCACAAAACTATCACTGAATAAAAGTCTCCAATGCAGAGTGGAGCAGACTAGCTCATGCGCATCCTGGACACAGAATGATGCGCTTAATACATTCGCTTCTACGTTATTTACAGTCATGCGCATTAGATGCAGAATGATGCGCTTAATGCACCCGCTTCAATCACGAGCATCCTGAACGCATAATGATGCGTCTTGATGACGATCCTTCTGATGTCGCGGGGATCTTTGCTCCCCATGTTCAAAACGGTTATAACACAAAGAGAAGAGATATGTTATTTGTTTAACACATAGTGCATTGCATCCATCCAACAGTTAAAAAAAGAGTTATTGTGTATGAATGACGCACTACATAGACCGCTTCCAGCTAGTGCATTAATCTAATACACTCAGCGAGTACTGTCTCTGGCAAAATGCATTTTAAATAAAACCATAGACTATTATCTAGTGATTATGAAGAATAATGAAAACATTGAAACGAGTAATGTCCTGACTGTTACCGGACACTTGCATGTTGGATGGAGATTGATAGATGACAGCACCAGCGGAGGTCAGAGTTTCTTAATTATGATATATTGATTTATCCTTGCATAACGCTATCGAAATACATGACGTGGAACATAGTGCATGAAAACTTTTACGGTGGTTTCCTGATAGTTAGTCCTTTTTGAAGCTTAGAGTAACATCCAAGGGTAACGCAACGGATCGGATTTGAATGGAACCCGTCAGTCCGATACCCGATCCAGCAAAAAATACCCGTATCGGCCCCAATTCCGATCAGGAGTATCGGATCGGCACATCCCTATAGCCAACACAATGGCAATTTGGTAACAATTTCATGTTGGTGGCTTATTTGTATGAATTCATTTCATTTGTACGTTTTCTAACTACTTTTGCCTCCATGGCCGTTAAGTTTAGAGGTTTCTATCATACTTTCTTAAGGCGTCTAATTGTAGACTACTAGATATACCAGATGAAGTTTATGAGTTTATTTTTTTTCATGAGTCTACATGCCTGTTTTTCATACTGCTCAAAAACATATTTTTATAAGTACTATTTATTTCCTTGCATTTTTCTTTAATTGCAAAGAAGTTGGTGTTAAAACATGTCTAAAGTTTCTTCATTATCTTTAAAATGTATTCCACAAATTTTGAAATACAATATAAATGCTTACTTTGATTGTATTATTTGTCTTTTTTAGAAAATTGATAGAGTGGTTTTTGTTGGAAATTTCCTTCGAATAAACACAGTATCGACTAAGCTGCTTGCCTATGCCATAGACTTCTGGTCTGATGGACAACTGAAAGCCCTTTTCTTAGAACATGAAGTAAGTTTTTATTTTACTTTGTTACAGTCTTGTAATGTTTGTCAGTTTTGTCATAATACTTTCAACTAGAGACAGAATTTTGTAAGTTGTCAAATGATGCTTATATATTGGGAAAGCAAACAAATGTTTTGAGTTTAAACCATACTTGCTTGGCTGATGATTTGAAGCTTTAGCTCCCTCTTGTGTCAGTTTCAAAATCACTTACAGATGTTTTAGGGTATTTTACAGTCTTGGCCTAATGGTTAGAGAGTTGGACTCGTGACCAGAAGGTTGCCGGTTCGATTCTCAGGGCCGGCGGGTAACGACTGACCCTATACCTGCGCTCCGGGTGTATGTGTGTTCACGACTTGCTGTGCGTGTGTTCACTACTCTCTGGACTCTCTTAAATGCAGAGGTCACATTTCGGGTATGGGTCACCATACCTGACAAATAGGTCACTTTCACTTCACTTCAATACAATACACAACATCCACCTCACATAATAAATTAATTAAATTGTAAAACATTCACATCCTAACCCTTATTCAAAAGACCTACTGCATTTGGTACAAATATTTGTTTATACATTGCCTTAGTTGCTTTCGGTGTTCTATACGACGACGAGATGGAAGCAATTCAAAAACATGATTCAGAGGGTGTGTTATATCTCTAGTTATTGCAAAAGCTTTCCTCTTAACAGCCATTACATATAACTAATCAACTGACTTTTGTTTAGAACCTATAATTTTACCTGCTGTCCTTGTAATTCTATTCAATTTTGCTTTATTCACAGATGTTATTCTACCAAACCATACAGTTATATTATACCCTAGGACACTCTCAATTAAGCTACTATAAACTTGCTGCAAAACCACAAGACGTACAGAAAATTCTCTCAGTTTCCTTAGCAGGAATAACCTCTGATTTGATTTCCTACAAATAAGACCCACATTATCAGAAAAATTTAATTTGCAGTCGATTATTGTTCCCAAATACTTAAGCAGGGCTTGACATTAAGCATTGTCATGTGGTTGTCCTTTGGACAAGTAAATTTGACATTCACTTGTCCGAGTACAAAAATTACTTGTCCAAAGATAAAAAAAATGATATTTCATTTGAATTATAATATAATATAATCAATATAATTGTTTTGGATTTAGATCTTCTAAGCATTTTAACTAGTGTCCGCTTTGGCTGCCTGAATTTGGCTATAGGCCTACTCTCCGTGACTGCTATAAACCAAAGGCAAGCAGTAATTATTATTAGTGTTAAGGCTGTAAATTAACTTTTTTGCACATAGCACTGGTGCTAGAGAGATTTAAAGTTTGGCAGCACAGGCAGAAATGTGCAAGTGTAGTTCATTATGAATAGGCAGATAACTGACAAAAGACTTTGTTACATACAGATGGATAAATTAGGGCCATATCATTTTTAGATTACCTAAATTTGTTTTAATATTTCTAAGTTCTGTGTTTTTCCTTTTTTACTATACAGTAGTGGTATATTTGTCCACATAAATTACTGTAGGATACTATAGTATTTACTATAGTAAACTGCAGTAAAATTCCTACTATATTGTTTTTGAACTTTATTATAGTATACAGTGTTTATCAATTTACTACAAGGGCACTTCAATTTTCTATAGTACACCACAGTATTTTTTGTCTGAGTGTTCAATTTAACGGGACTTTTATTTTGACGGGTCTTTGGGAAGACGCTTTATTTTCAAAATAAACTCTCAGAGCAACTCTGGAGATGAAGTTCATTTGTTCATATCCTCATACAGTGCAGATGCAGATATATACTCGACCATCACTCGTGTTGTATGTTAAACTGCACATAATTCACGCAGAACAGCCAGATGACATTTAAATAACAGGATTCCGCGTCCGCGTGGACTCAGTGCGGTGCGCCATTGATTATTGTCACACACAAACAAGCACAACCGCGTCAAACACGCAGCTCTGTCTAATGCACATATTCTTATTATTCTACATATATGTCACACTGTTCTTTTTTTTCAAGTTACTTGTCCGGTCGGGCAAGTAAAATTCTCTCTCACTTGCCCATTCAAAACATTCACTTGTCCCGGACAAGCGGACAAGCGTTAATGTCGAGCCCTGCTTAAGTCTTCACAATTTCCACAGGTTGATCACATAATGTTATTTCTGTTAAGGGTTCTGGATGGTTAAAAATGAATTCTTTGGTCTTACCAACATTTATCAATATGGAGCTCACTTTTTTTCCAATATTGAAACCTGCTCTACATAGTCAAGAGTTTGCACAGTCTTTCCATAAAAGAGCAACAAGTGCCATGTCATCAGCATATTTGTATAATTTACAATTCGCACTCTGAATTTGTATTCCATTCGTATAGACAGAAAACAGCAGGGGTGACAGGACACATCCTTGAGGTGCTCCAGTATTTAAAAACACAGTATTTGATTTGACCCCTCGAGCACAAACTCGTTGTGGTCTATTTGTCAAGAAATGTTTAATCCAATGAACAATTACACCATTTACACCTACAACCAGAAGCCTCTCTAAAAGTAAATGTATCTGCATTGTATTAAAGGGTGATGTATAATCAATAAAAAGAACACAGACATAAGCCTTTGCTTGTTGTAAATGGCTAGCAATTGTATCAACCATAGGAAGCGATGCATCATCTGTCCCTCTTTGCGGTTTATATGCAAATTGCAGTACATCTAATTGCTCTGAAATTTGTGATTTAAAATGAAAATTCATGACCCTTTCCATGCATTTAGCAAGTATCGATGTCAGGGCCACCGGACGAAAATCTTCAAAATTTTTAGCTCCCTTTTTTTTGGAAGGGGTCGTATGAAAGATTTCCATATGTTTGGTACAGTATGTAAATCTAATAAAAAGTGAAATAATCGTGTTAGGGGGTCAGTTAATTCATTTACACAACTTTTTAAAATGCTTCCTTTAAGGCCATCTGGACCAGGTGCTTTACAGGGCCCAATACACTTAAGACACCTTCTAACCTGGTCACCTGTCAAACATATAGGTGAACCCTCTGGAATCCTAGCACCAACTTCTTCAATCCTCTTCCTATTACCATCTGCATTAATTCTCCCATAAAACAAATTCAAATCATTAACCCATTTAAAAATATCTATATCTATGTCATCACCATTTACATCCCTAGATTCACGCCCCATCATCTTATTCAGGCCTTGCCATGCGCCCCTTATATCTTGATTTGCTAACTGATCCTCTACCTTACATTTAAAATCAATTTTTGCTTTGTATATCATACCTCTCAATTCCTTCCTTTTCATCCTAAAACCCTGATAATTATTTTCACGAAAAGTCAAATTCTTTTCGTTAAGAAGTTTCTTTAAATCTTTAGAGAGCCATGGCTTATTATTTGAATAAACTTTGACCACTTTAGTATCAATAACAGTCCCTTCACAAAATTGGATATAGGAAGTAATACAGTCCGTTAGTTCATGAGGGTCTCTGCATGAATCGAAAAATACATCCCAGTTTGTAGTGCTAAAACAGTCTTTTAACATGTCCTCTTTATCCTTGCTCCAAACCTGAATTTCCTTCTACACTGGTTTCTCCCTTCTCACATGTTGTCTGTATTTTGGCATTAGATGGATAACATTGTGGTCCAATCTACCGATAGGTGCTCTACATACTGCCTTATATGCATCCTCGATATTACCGTAACACAGACCCAGTGTGCGTGAAAACAAGTTGGGCAATTAATATATTGCTGCACCTTTGGAAGAGTCTCTGTTAATGAAAGTGTGTTGATATCCCCCAGTATGAAGACAGGTTGATCCGCTGATTTTGATAGGACCCTATTAAAACACTCTGCAATATGCTCCGCTGCTCCATCATTATTAGGTCCTGGTACATATACTAGGAATATGGTTAATTGACCAAATTCTCGAGGCAGATAAAACGGTCTAAAAGATATGCCCAATGTTTCATAGTCCGGGGTGCACGTCTGTTCAATAATTGTAAATTGCGACGCCCAGTTCTTATCAACATACATGCAGAGTCCGCCATTTTACCTAGTCTCTGTCGGCTCGGATGGTGGTAAATCCTTCAATGTCCACACTATGATTTCCCTTTAACCACGTTTCCGTAAAACAGATGAGATTACTGCTCCTAAACTGCTCCTCATGTTTCACCCGGAGTGCAATTTCATCCATTTTATTATTAAGAGATCTCACATTGGACAGCGTGATCACCGGAAGGGGATGTCGGCTTCCTCGCCTCCGCAACCTGTTGCGAATACCTCCTCTCGACCCACGCTTCTTAGTCCTTGATCTCCTTCTCTTGTGCAGACATATACTTGATGGGATCTCCATCTCCACGGCATGATTATGATACCGTAGTGATAACAAAAAGTCTCTTGCATAGGTTTGTCTCGACATCATTGGCGCCAAATGATTTTCGATTGCTTCTCCTGCCCACACCAACCCAACAAACACCACAACCACGCAGATCGTGAATGCATTCATATTATCTATTAAAATAAACAAACACAACAGCACACAAGACAACAGCGAGACACAGGGTCAGCAGCAGACCGCGCCCCCGGAAGTTCTTCAGTTTAGTCAACCTAAACAACCTAGTCAACCTAAATGTTTTGTAAATGTTAAATAAATCATCAGTATTGTTCACTGCAAAACAATCAAATGCTATCGCACCAGAACAACTAAGCATGTGCATATTCTGTTTTCTTTCAGGGTTATTTTGGAGCTGTTGGTGCCTTCCTAGAGCTACTGAAGATGACTGACGACTCCTAAAACACTGAGGATATCTCAACCTTTAAACCAGAAGCTGCTGTAAGATTTTAGGAAAGCCACATTCCCATATAAGAAAAAGCCATGAAATAATGTAACCCAATTTCCCTTCAAATCATCAACATCTCAGGACTTTTATCACCATGCCATGTCTGTGCTCACAACAAGAAGAGGTGTCGCGAGAACGGTTTGTTTAACAGTGTGATGAGCCCCACATCTTGTCAACTATGTCTCTTCACCACAGTTATAAATCCACCAACATCAGTTTAACCAAGACTGATGATTTGAGGGGAAGGTGATATACAGTATGTCACTAACTGTAATATTCATATCCTCCCTCCATTTTGGTAGCTTTATGCAAATAATTGTAACAAATTCAAAGGGTATCAAGGTGCGTTTCGTGTCTATTTGCGGTACAGTCTGCTGTAGAAAAAGTAAATTTGCGTGTTCCTACAATCTTTCCCTGTTAACTAAAGGTGTTTATGTTTTAAATGGTTGAACTGCAAATTTTGTCGTCATGTTTATCACAGTATATAAAAGTCAAAGAACTTTCTGCAAATTGACTGTAAACAAATAACTAAGTATTATTAGGATTTGAAAAGTTTTTATACGTTTCAAATCTGAATGCCAACTGAATTTCAGTAGTTTTTTTAGTTGTCTAAAGAGTTTTTTAAACTTGCAGAATAGGAAAAAAATGCATAGACCTACTTTATCTTTGTTGGGCCTTTTATGATTAGTTGATTGTTGAAGACATTAGTAGCTGTAGTTTCTAAGATACCTTTACCTCTTCTTAACTTCTCTTTATAATGAAGCGTAAACAAATGCATCTGAACTGACACTGATTGTGTTGGGACCAAAATGTTGACTGGAAAACAGTATATATGTTCATCAGACAGAGACCTGTCATAGTTCACTACATGATTATGCTAAGATTTGGATTTGGGGAGGGATGAGTTTACAATCTGAATGTGTTACCGGCTTTCCTTACCCTTTGTATATATACTGTAGTATATATTTTGTTTTTTATTTAACATTTGCACAATGATTGAATCACTTATCATATTCATATCATTATGCAGTAGTGTCTGAAGTTTCATTTGAAACGGCTAACCTTTATCCCTGATCTAACCTCTTTTTCTTGCAATTGCCTTCATCCTTGCAACATTTTCAGGTTAATGAAATGAATCATCTTTTGCCTTAGCAAATGTTTGTCACGTTTAAGCGTTTTATTTTTTTATTTAATAGTAGAAAGCTGTGAGATTCAAATACGGTGACAGTGACATTATATTTGTTGGGGCTGACTGTGAAAGCTCCAGATTGTTATTCAGAGCTAAACCTAGGCTAAACATGTGCTTCTAAAGCTGGAATCATAAATTACCTTAAAAAAGTAGGTATGATGATTATAGTCTGTCTAAATATGTAAAATCAGAAAACGCACTTCCAAAAGTAAACCATGAATCTTTTCAGTCACTGCTTGACAGCAGTCACATATGTATATAGCAATTACATGTTATCATGCTGTAATAAACTCTTTTTTTTTTTTAAACTTCCCTAAAAAAGTAAGCAGTTTTTAGTGGTTAGTAAGCTTAAGTTATTGAACTTCAAGGTTTTTTTCAATAATTGTGAATGCAAGCAAGACCAAAAAAGAAGTCATTTTTCCATGTAGAATAATATCAAGATGCAATTTTTGGAGGCTCTACGTGTTTTGTGTCAAAGGTATTCACATGATATGTGTGTACCTAAACTATTATGTTTTCACCTGCTACTGTAACTTAAAAGTGTCTTCTAGCTGCTCTTAACATCTGCAACAGCAAGTGAAGTGCATTGCCTCTGTACGACTCCATGCATGCCACTTGCAGGATACGCAAATTGTACATGCTTTTATTGTCTGTTCCTCTCTCTCTCTCTCTCTTTCTTTGTTTCTATTAATACATGTCGTACTTCCTCTGCTCAGTCCTTATACTTGCCTTATGCAGTGGGGTGCCATTTTGACTTTGGATGTCTGGATTATGCACAATGGCACCCCATCATCTCGTTGAGCCACTAAAGTAACTTCCAAGTGTTACGGGGTG
This sequence comes from Triplophysa rosa, assembly GCF_024868665.1. Taxonomy (NCBI): domain Eukaryota; kingdom Metazoa; phylum Chordata; class Actinopteri; order Cypriniformes; family Nemacheilidae; genus Triplophysa; species Triplophysa rosa. The sequence goes on along the minus strand of NC_079907.1, from coordinate 14,571,833 downwards.
CCTTTAACTGATGGAAACAAGGCTTTATCTCTGTATCCTCTGTTGTTGCTAATGCTCAATCCAGATGTCACTGTATACGTCTTAACAGTATATTTAATGGTTGTTTTATTTTTTTATTGGAAATGCCCCTGTAGACCAAATGCATGTGTATTTTACCTGAGCTGATGCAAAAGCATGTACGTGACTTTTATGTGTTTTTTCCTTGGGTCATTGTGCTGATCACGACTTCTGATGTAGTCTAAATGCCTTTGTATCAGGGTCTGTTTATGTTCACCAGCTTAATGCTTGGCCCATACGTAAGCGCATGTTCAGTCCTCAACTTGTAATAACCTTTCTCTTTGTTAATGTGAATGGCGTAGTCTGTTTGTCTCAAACTGTACATTTCCAATGGCCATTTTCAGAAAGCATGTTTCGATTTGTAAACGCTAAACTATCATCTTCTTATTCTGTGCTAATAATCTGCATTAATGACCTCAGTCTTCTGATAGATTTCTTCTTATATGTTGTGATCTAAAGAAGATGTATAATTCCTACAAAAAGGCATTTAACCCATCGTTCGAGCAAACTTATGAATCTCAAATAGTATCAGCACGTCATACATGTATTTCTATTGATAAAGCAGTTGATGTTGATACCAAGGAGCCCCTTATTTGTTTATGCCTCATGAGGGATAAACCGTTTGCATTATTGGCTCTGAAATCCACGTCACAGAGATTTTATATCAGTTTTCATTTATATCATGTACAAAGCTAACTTAATTTGTCAATAAACCTATTTTGTAAATATCTAATAAATGTGTTAATTATGAAAAACAGTTATTGCTGAATTTATACGCATAAGAATGAGAACTATCTTTTTTGCCTGACAAATAAAGAAAAATAAAAAAAAACTAAATCATAAACGGCACACAGTGACAAATGAAAACATTGCAGTAACAGAACATGTTTGTAAACAGTGGCTTCCTTTCTTGTCCAGGGTGTGTTGAATTCCAACAACAACACAAAAAAAATGTGAAAGATTGAGAGAATGCAAAGACATGAAAATATTTAAAAGTATTCTTAAATACATGGCCACCTTGGAATTATAAGGTTCTTACTGCATTCTTGGCAGTTTTAAGATATTGAGCTATAAAGCTTTTTGCATTCCATTTGACAGATGAAACCTTTTTGTTTTCGAAAAAAGACCCAGAATGTACATAATATAACATGACATAATGTAAATAAGTTGTCACAGAATCAGAAAATATGAATAGCTCAATTTTGACATCTCAAAATATTAGTATTGTGTTATTTAAAATTTTAACTTGAACTTTGCAGTATTTAGGTTTAAAATAGTTGGATCGTTTTTGTTATTTTGCAATAAATGCAAATTATAAACAGTTTGGGAGAAATGTTGTGTGTAGTTTACAGAATGAAACAAAAACGATCATTACACTTAATCACACACATACCTATAAATAGTACATTCAGGAAAAGTGAAATGATTTTGGAGTAGTGTCTAATTTTTCCGGAGTTGTATACTGAGTGAGCAGTCTGCTCTAAAAGAAAAAAAAAACACCCCTCACCCTCCACACGCTGCCTTGCATAATTATTCTTTCACGTGCCAAAGGGGATTGGATAGCCTACACAAGTAGGTAAGTTCATTGCTCGCAATCTTGAACACGTTTGAGCATTGTGGTCGGGATGTTCAACGCGGTCCTGCCGTGGGATGTTCCCATTTATGCGAAGTTACTTGAAAAAAGCCGCAGGAATATGACGGACATGTTGCGCCGACTCAATTTATAGAGTGTTAATGCGAATCCAGGATCTTAAATATACTCGAATTAAATGAAGAATGTGTGGACTGCTGGCGGTAGATTTATGAAATGGTGAGTGCTTTGGACGAATTGACCGGTTTTTCAACCATCTGCTTTGTGTCAACAAGCAATGGAAGTTTGAGTTGTATTTAATTATGCAAACAAACTATAATTAAGTTCACAACTAAGACTAACTTTGCTTTTCTCGTTCTTTTATTTTTATTTTTTAATAATAGTAATAATGATGTTAATTTAAAAAACTACATACGCACTCTGTATAGTAGCCTATGTCACCTTAAAAGTCAAACTGTTTTAGGCAAATTCGTCAAAAATATTCTTTAAAACGAACAGATGGACAATAAATCCATAACTGGACGCAAACAACATGAGAAGCACCTCTTACAAAACAGATGTCCCAACTCAATTCTTTCCAAGTCCTTGCATGTGACTGCGCTTGCATGTCAAAGATCAGATTTTAGACAGATTTCAGACCCTGATATCAAGATTAAATGATAAAAACAAGCTGCAAGAACAGTTGCATAAGAAACTAAATTGGCTTCATCTTGTGCTGACAAGGTACACTGTGTAAAGCAAGGCACATTGAACTTGACCAGGATTTGTTTTAAGCTTGTTACTGCTATGAAATTTATACTATAAAGTATCTTACCTGATATCTCTTTGAAACATTATACTTTAAAAACATTCTCACGTTTTGTAGCTCAACTGACACCGAGGTTGTGGTTTCGATAAGAGCATCCTACCTAAATGTAACGTAAATGTACATAACCCTCAGCAATGTCACAATACACACATCACACCTCTGGCCTGTTAATCATTTTAGCTGTGCTTGTTACTTATTCCTGGTTGTTTTGCTCTTTGTGTCATCTTGTGCTCAGCAGAATCTCTGAGTGGGTCTCACATCTGCTGAAGGAATTCCATGAGCGGCGAGTGTGGCGGCAGGGAGGTGTAACGTGCGCTTGGGACTGGCTACTGGGCTTTTGGAGTTTAAAGGCAATAAGAAGCGGTGGGACGGACAGACTCCATGGCTCGGGAAAAGAAGAAAGGAGGAGTCCTTCCTCCTGATGGTGGCTGGGGGTGGATGATCGTGGCTGGCTGCTTTGTGGTAACAGTTTGCACACGAGCTGTCACAAGGTAAACTTTGCTTTTTGTTATGTGGAACATACACCTGTGTGAAACTGGAAGACAATCGCATGGGATTTTATTTAAGTGCGAGCGGCACTAAAGTGGGTTTGCTTTTAAAGCAACACAAATTTATAAAATGGATATGACTTTTTATTATTAATGCACTGTATGTCACTTTTGATAAACGTGTCTGCCAAATACACAAATAGATGGTTTATTATTTTGCTATTAGCTATAATTAATTAGGTTTAATAAGTAATGTTTTGACTTGTAAAAGCCAATGAAAGCATGCAGTTCGCATGTTAATACATTTGTATCCTCACTGTCCTAATATTATTCATAAAAAATTACATAGCGTTTCATGAAGGGTACATGAAGCACAGCAAAATGTTATATTTAGTTCATTCCACACTGAGAATTACTTGAATGAGTCATTGGTTAACAAAGTGACAAGAGCTATCTGACACAGCCTTTAAGGTCAGGTTACATTTGACAGACTTGTAAACAACTTGCAGGCCTTCACACAAGGAAGCCATCATGCTTAAACATAACACTGTGTTGTTTTACAACTGTTTGAAGTAGTTTTTAACTTGTGGAAACACGTTTGAGTCATTTGTTCTGGAATTCTGCAGCAAAAGTGGAACACATTCTTATTAATAATTGGTGTGTTTTAATTATGATTAAATGTCACACTATACCAGTTTACAATGATTTAAAGGTATAGTTACTCAAAAATGAAAATTCTGTCTTTGACTCATCCTCATGTTCCAAAGCTGTATCACTTTCCTTTTATTGTATGTGAATAGTGACCAAAGCTGTCAGACCCTGAGGGTGTAACAACACACTCAGCTTACGACTCGATACTAAGTTCACGACGCACAATATCATGATATTTTAAATGAAATTTAAAAAAGAAACTGAAATTCCAATTACAGATTTATGGCCAAAACATTAACAATATTCAATAACATTTTGTTGTATATGCAATTTGTTATAGAATTGACAGATGTATAAATTGATCTAACAATTTTTAGATATAATTAATGAAAGCAATAAATTAATAAAAACTTTTAAAATCTTCAAATGGTCATGTGTTGGCAGCTTAACCAATAGGATTAAGCAGACTCCATAAATTGCTTGTTTTTGTGCCATTATGTATAGTACATATTATGTCTTTGGGGGGCAAAGTATCTTTTTTATTATTTATATATTTTTCCATGAAAAGAACATCCAAATCATCCAATTATGGCGGAATTAGCACTTCTGGGCGAACTACTCCTGTAATGATTTTTTGTAAAGTAAGACATTTACAAATAAGGATATATGATTAGAGTGTCCCGGTTACCTGAATTCACTATAGTTACATTTTAGACAATTAAAACTATGTGTCCCACTTTACCCGTATTCATTCAAAGTATGAGTATGTTTGTCAATATATTGCATATGTCGTAAGAGATAACCATGTATGAACTGTAGTGTTGTGGCAAAGCTGTATTTTGGCTTTCCACAGGCATAATACGAGAAGGCATAAATCCTCTAATTATTCTTCATTATGAGATTAACATTCACTGTCACGCAAAGTGTGCCACACCAGAACCTGATGAGCAAGTTTTCAAAGCTGATGAAGGCGTGTAAAAGGACATTTCAAGACAAAGGCAAGCAGACACGCCAGAACAAAACAGCTTCGTCACATGACCTCTAATCTCTGAAACAAGGCCTCTTTTGACCATTTCTGAAGTCTTGAGATAAGTGGTAATAATCAACCTGAGGAGAAACCTCCCACAAGCTTAAAGTGCAGCCAGTGGTCCAATGATGGAAAAATATGCCTTTTCAACCCATTTATCTTTTATTTTCCTTTCTGCCATAGCCCCTTTGAGACTTCTTATCATGTATTTACGCTCTATTCAAGTCTTAGATTTTACCCCCATGAGCAATATGCTGTATGTTTTTACACTGATTGTTGAATGGTTGACTTCTTTGATGGCTGGCAGCCGTCTGAGCGGTGGCGAACGATGTGAGAGTTGTTGGCTGTCGTACCCACACCGATCGCCTTGACCCAGGTGACCTGCCTAGTGATCTAGTTGTGTTTGTTCAGGTGCAGAACAGGCACTACAGACCCTCATTACCCTCATTCCAGACTCTCATGTACAAACTCTCACAATCTACATAGCTATTCACCATTACAGTCCTCTGAAATCTGCAACCTCAGCATTGGACTTTAAAGCATGTTGTTGTTCTGCATCAATGTGTGATCTTTAAAACACACTCTGTTTACTGTGTCATGTATGTTACGAACTGTATGATGAGTTGTGTTGTCACTTTTCTGTTTCAGATGCATCTCCATATTCTTTGTTGAATTTCAAATGCACTTTGCAAGAGATTACTCTGGGACAGCGTGGATTCATTCATTAGTGGACTGCACAACCATGCTCTGTGGTATGTGATAATCAGACTAGATTGTTGCTTTAAGTCGATTTTTATTAGTTTGGACAACAGTGCATGTTAGGTGATGCATGTCATCTGTGTTTGTGTAGCGCAACTGGTTGAGTATTGCACTTGCAATTGCAAGGTTCTTGGTTTGATTCTCGGGCAATGCATGTACTGATCAATTGTATTGCTTAATAGGGATAGTTCACCCAGAAATAAGAATTCCTGTCATCATTTACTCTCCCCTTTGTTATTTAAACCTGTATGGCTTTCTTTCTTCTGCAGAACACAAAATAATATTTTGAAGAATGTTGGTAACCAATCAGTGGCGGTACCCACTTGAATTGGTTTTGTGTCCATACAATAGAAGTGAATGTTTACCGCTGTTGTTTGGTTACCAACATTCTTCAAAGTATCTTTGTGTTTTGTAGAAAAAAGAAAGTCATACAGGAATGATGACAGAATTTTCATCCCTTTACTATCCCTTTAAATGCAAGGTTTTTGTGGATAAAAGTGTCACTAAAATGATACTATTGGCTAGTTTTTTAAAGTACACCAACAATGCAAACTATTTCTTCACTCAGTCACAACATGGTTCAGGCTTAAAAGAAAAATATTTTTGGAAGAAATTTTATCTCAGTGAGCTGATTTCCAGTCTGGTCACACTTTACAATGAGAAGCAGAGTTTGTTCCCATCAGAGACGGTACTGTTGCATAAGACACCAAGAAGACTTGTAGCCTGCGGGAGGTTCAAACCGTTCTCTGGATGTCAGCAACACACAGCGCACATCTTGATAGAACACGCCAGTGTCGCAAGCCTGACCCAAAAAACAGCCCTGTTTGCTTTCATTACACCCGGTGCGGGTTGCTGTTGACAGTAAAGCAATCTTAGGAATTACATTGCTAAGGAAAGGCCGTTTTTAGTCTGGACCTGCTGACCTGTACAAAAAAATCATGTTTGACTGACATTTTATCACTGAGCTAATATGTTTCTGGGGCATTGCTGGATATTTAAATTACATGCATGTACAGTACACATATCCAAAACAACATGCAGTGCATTCAGGACATACTGTATTTGCATTTTCTGGGAATCCGTGACCTTGATGTTGCAAGAACCATGCATTGCTAGTTGAGCTAAACAAATAGGTTGTAGTATAAAGAGCCTATAACTTTAAAGGAATCCTAAGTGCTTATTATTTGCCTTAACATACATACTGTATACTGTACATTACATGTATGTTATTCATCATAACACATATCCACATTACTCTTTAAGCTCCACTTGGAAGCCTGATTGGGAATCGGTTGTCATGCCGTGTCGCTGTAATACTAGGAGGATTCCTGGCATCTATAGGACTAGTACTCAGCTCTTTCGCTACCAGTCTGGAGTATCTTTATCTTTCTCTGGGAGTCCTAACTGGTAAGACACTTAGAAATAAACCTACAGACCCATATACTGTGTAGCTTATATTACATTAAAGTTAAAGTAAAGAACAAGGTACGTTTAGCCTGCGATATTACTACTTGATTAATGACCACATACTGTAAATACATTGATAAATAAGTTTATAAAACATTTTACATAAAGAAAATGTTAGCATGAAGCTATCTATATCTCTATGTCTACCATTGGCCTGTCTTTACTGTCCCTTCTATCTTGTATTGTATGAAAAGAGATCTTTTGTCTACAGTTTTCTTTCAAGCATTACTTGACTGCAGAGTGTCAACAGTAAAACATAGCTGTCTTTCCAAAACCTTCAATGTACGAATAATACTTCTTACTGGTTAGATATTTGCAAAACCCAGTGACAAAAACAAAGGGTGAATAATAATAATGATTTATTATCAAAAAAATAAAAATCAAGAAATATAGAGATATGTTGTTTCAGAATGACAACAGCGAAAAGTAATAATATGGAGTTGAAGTAGTAGTCAACATTCATTAAAAAAATGTACTCACCTCATGTAATCCCCAGTGTTTATGACTTCATTTCTTTAGCTAAACATAAATGAATCATTTTATATTAAAAGGACATCACTTTATCTTATATGGGATCCAAAATTTTGAAGATCCTAAAAGCACATCCACATTAAAGTCCCCATGAAATCAAATTAGATGTTTTTTTTGTTTTTAGTATGAATATGTTAGCCTTAAGGATATTTGTATATTAGTGTGACTGAAAACAGTGACACAATTAACATTTAGAAGATATAAGCATTTAAAACTTCTCATTTAAAAGTCTCTCACATCCAAATGGTTCAACGTTTATGACATCATTCTGCACATCAGCGTGTCATCACATTTTTTCTGACCAATAAAAAACTCTTTATAATCCAAATTATTTAGCATCCGCCCTCACTATTGGCCACTCAATATACCCAGCCCTAATTTCCTGTTTTGGTGGAAATTGCGTCAATGCAAAGCAAGCTGCAGATTTCAAGGCTCTTCAGTTGGTATTAATGTAATCCACTCTAGTGGGTTACTATATCCCGTCCAAAGAGAAACGATACATTTGTGAGAGAAAAGTATTAATATTATGAGCTTATTCAGCAATAAACATACAGATCAGTGTTCTAGATTCAAATATGGTGCCATGTTACTAACATCAAATCTCATTGGTTCTTGCATATCTTGTAACAAACACACATATGACAACTAGTTACATAAACTTGTTTGTGTTCAACTGAATAAAGGAAGTCATATACATCTGGGATGGCATGAGAGTGAGTAAATGAGAGTTAAAGGGATACTTCACCCAAAAATGAAAATTCTGTCATAATTTACTCACCTTCGAGTTAATTTGAGTTAAATGTGTATAAATTTCTTTTTTCTGATGAACACAGAGAAAGAAATTTGGCATAATGCTTATAACCAAACAGATCTCGACACCCATTGACTACCATAGTAGGAAAAAAACAATGGCAAAAGTGCCCCAGAATTGGTTTGCTGTCCTACATTCTTCAAAATGTCGTCTTTTGTGTTCAACAGAAAGAAAATGACAAAGTAATTTTTCCTACAATGGGAGTCAATGGGTGTCAAGATCTGTTTTGTTATAAGCATTCTTCCAAATATCTTTCTCTGTGTTCATCAGAACAAAGACATTTATGCACATTTGGAACAACTCGAAGGTGAGTAAATGATGACAGAATTTTCATTTTGTTATTGACCACTGAGACCAATTGACCAATGAGAATCAGTTGATGTTTATAGGTAGTATGTTTACAGTTCTGTATGACAAAGACCTTCACAATGTATCATTCTTATTGCAGGGCTTGGCTTTGCACTTTGTTACACGCCGGCCATTGCCATGGTTGGCGTGTATTTCTGCGAGAGAAAGGCTTTGGCCTATGGCATCGCCATGTCTGGAAGCGGCATCGGGACTTTTGTCCTGGCTCCTCTTGTGCAGCTACTTATTGAACAATACTCATGGCGTGGGGCGCTGCTTATCCTGGGTGGCTTTGTGTCTAATCTGTGTGTATGTGGAGCTCTGTTACGGCCCATCGTTTTGAAGGAAGAGGAGGCCTGCCCTCTTCCGGTGGACTCAGAGTCTGGCTATAATGTCAAACTGTCGGCGGGGAATGGTGTCCATACAGAGAAGGTCACAGGCGTTAAACTACAATTTAATGGTAAACAACGCTGTCTTCAGTCCATGCAGGAATATAGCTTTCTGCTCATGCCCGACTTCCTGGTGCTGGCTGGCTCCTTCCTGCTCCTGGCTAGCGGCTGCAGTCTGCCTTTTGTGTATTTGGTGCCATACTCGCTGGATGTAGGTGTAAGTCATCAACATGCTGCCTTCCTAATGTCCATATTGGGAGTCATTGACATCATCGGCAACATCACATTTGGCTGGTTCACTGACAGGAGGTATGTTGTTTTGTGCATTGAGACAGTGTTACATTACAGGAATAGGTAATTTCTTGACCTAGCCACATGTTGTGTGTTCTTTAGGTCTTTTTATCGATTTGTCTTTTTTAAAGCACAGATGATGTTATTCAATAAACAGCTGCCAGTTAAGAACTGAAGTATAGATAGGTTTTTGCTGTATGATTGGGAGAGGTCAAAAAGAAAGCAAACAAACACTGTAGATAGCGTTGTTTAGATCATGCTGACTAACCCGTTTCCTATCTCTCCTATAGGTGTCTGAAAAAGTACAGGAATATATGCTACATGTTTGCAGTGGGAATGGAGGGAATATGCTGTCTTTTTATTCCACTCTTGCAAACGTTTGCTCTGCTGGTACCTTTCTCTGTGCTCTATGGCTACTTTGATGGAGCCTATGTTGCTCTTATCCCTGTGGTAACATCAGATGTTGTAGGAACATCGTACTTATCTTCAGCTCTGGGGGTTGTGTACTTCCTCCATGCGGTTCCTTATCTGGTCAGCCCACCCATTGGGGGTAAATTCCACAAAATTATTTGAATCTCTTTTTTTCCTCTTTTCCTTTTTAAATGTTAAGTGGTTTGGAGTACATGTTTACCATTTATTTTAGCATGCTACAAATACGATAATGGTTCTTTTAATAAAAAACTGTAAAAAAAAAGAGCAATAAATATACAGTCATTCAAACGTATAGGGTTATTTCGGTGAAATGTTTCTCTTGACCTTAAAACCTGTTTAAATATATAATAACATACACACAAAAAGGACAAAAATAAAATGTGCTTTTATTATTTGGATGACTTTGACTAAACAATGAAGAAAAATCTGTATAGGTAGATAGGTAATCCTTCAATATTATTAAAAAAGCATCTCAATGCGAGACTGAATAAATGGCAGAACATTTCTGCAAATTCTTTGGTGTAGTTGACAAAGGACAACTAAGATTAAGATGATATGTTTTTATTTGTTTTGGATCTATTCAGTCACAAAAAAATTCCCACAAAATTGGTATCACTGAAGAGCCTTGTTTATCGCCTTTTTTAAGAGTGTAGTAAATACTAATGTACCGTATATAATATGTACTGCAATTATACAGAATACTTTTATGTAACTTATATGAAATTTTCAGATAATCATGTGGTTTGGTGATTTTAGGTTGGCTGGTAGACACAACAGGCACCTACACGGCAACATTCTTTCTGAGTGGGTTTGCCATGATCTCCAGTTCTCTCCTGCTGTTCACGGCCGCCATCGTTCGCCATTGCCAGAGAAAGCAAAAAAACGGTCTGAGCAAAGAACCACAACTGGAGTCATGTGATGGCAAACAAGTGGACTATTATACTTCAAAAAATAAAGAACTGATGGTAATTATCCCAGCCACGTCGTAGCACTGGGACATTCGTTTGTATCGTTTTAAAAGTCTGTTGTACTGATGTTATTGTTAGAAAAAAAATGTAAATAGAGTTAAATAGAGTTATTGTTCAATTAGCAGCAAATTTGTCATAAAAATTGTGTAAAAATGCGTACCAGTATTTTAAATTTGGGTGCCTTTGAAAAACATGTCATTCTCATCTAGAATGAACACTTGAGTGTCTCCGAGCTGCTGCATTAAGACATATTAAGTATTCTTTTAATGTTTCTCATTTCTCCTCATACAGTTATATGTCAACAATGAGTGAGTTTTAATTGTGTATGTGTTTTTTTCTGTGGACCATAAAATTACAGAATTTAAGTCATTGTAACTCAAGCTCCAGATGGAGTAATTCAAGAGTCAAAAGAGGGCAGTGCTGCATTCCAAAGCTGTTCTTTTTCAATATAATAAAAAGTAGCCATTTTGTGAATGTGCTCCTATTCAGTTCATTTGTATTAATATGAAATTATTATGTATAATAAAATGGAAATGGCCTAGATACACGTTATTCTGGCCAAAGCATAAAAATCTCTGCTATGAATCAAACTTATTTTGTTTAAGAGATGTCTAAGAAATCTTAATACACAGTGCTGTCTATTGCACATTGCACAATTAAGTAATATCTTTTAAACTTTTGAAGCAATACAGGTATAAAAGTAAACTGTGTAGTTTGCAAAATATAGTTGAAAGCAATTCAATATTAAAATACAATATAATATTTATAAAATAAATAAACTACGAATACAAAACTCCTTATATTATGTATTTAAAAGCTTGATTATTCTATATTTTATTATATTTACATTGTATATATTCTGAATACTGCATACATACTAAACATTTTAAGGTAATAACATATATTACATGATACTGCCAAAGATTTGTAGATTGAATTATGAACACTCAGCTAAGGTATGATGATATATACTACGAACAGGGGTTTTGAGGTTTGACTAAACCAAACAAGCAAGACTCTGTTATATGTCTGTAGGCTAACTATATATATATATATATACACATACATACATACAGTACATACGTGTGTGTGTATACATTACAATATTTGTATCGTTTAGTTTGCGTAACCTATGTTTAAGTCAATAATTATATAATTGTGCTTCTAAACATAATGGAATTGCATTAACATAGTTCATGTTTAGAAAACAAAGTAACTATATCTATTTTTATTAGATACATCTAGATTAGATATAAAACATATGTATTGTAAAAGGCAGGGCAAGGCTGATAGAAAGCTTGTCACGAGTGTGGGTGGTGGGTGAGACACAGTGACAAGGAGAGAGGACCCAAACGCAGACAGCGGGTAAGGGGTTAACAAGACTTTAATGTCACGAGTGTGGGTGGTGGGTGAGACACAGTGACAACGAGAGAGGACCCAAACGCAGACAGCGGGTAAGGGGTTAACAAGACTTTTAATAAATAATTAACCAAACTCAAAACAAAGACCCACGTGGGGGTAAACATAACAAAACAGAGAAACAAGAACAAGATTAACTAAACTGACAAGACTAAACTAATAACACATCACAAAGGAACACTTCAAACTAGACTAACTAACAAGACAAGACCACACCACACCCACACCCACACCCACACCCACACCCACACCCACACCCACACCCACACCCACACCCACACCCACACCCACACCCACACGACACAGTGCAACATAACAGTACAATGATCCGACACCAGACAGAGAACACAGGGGCATTAAATAGAGGGACAAATCAAAGGGGAACAGGTGTGGGGCATGAACTAATAAACAACCAATAACGAGAGATACAAAAGGGCGGGTATACAGACAAGGACCGTAGAGAGTATCGAAGGCCGACAGGGTCAAAATGACTCTCTCCACACATAACAAGGGATCCTGCCGTGATTCTACCACAAGATCAAGAAAGTCATGACACGACGAGGCAGAATCACAACAAAGCTAAGTTGGCATGTGATGAAACCACTGCATACTGTAGTGAGCTTCACTTGCCCTCAGTCACATGAAAGCTCAGTGCACAAAAACAATGCAACATCAATATATAACTCCAATATACAGTTTGTTCTATTTCTCATTACATGTAGATTCCAGAACATGCTCACAGTCCTCTGCAGTGGATTGATTCCCACCTGTTACCTGCTCAATGAACTCTAATATCCCTAAAGCCCTTGTGTCATGTCTGTTTTTAGATAAACGCTTGTTAGCGATCTTTCTCAGATTCTTAGCACTTTTCTTCCCATCTTTTGTATTAGGTGCCATTTTTAAACAGTCTTTGAAATATCTGACAGCCAACAGCTCACATTTGCTGTACTGCTGGAAATCGCCAAAATACAAGTAAAGTTCTTGAATTGAAGTTTTGTCTTTACCTGTGGACAAGGCTGTCTGAAACATTTCATCAGCCCGACCAATTTGTCCATCCTCACCGTAGAGAGCTGCCAGCTGTGCCATCGCAAGAATAAAGCCACTCCCGAGAGTGACGGCCTTTTCAAAATGGGAGATGCTCAAATCACGAAATCTCTGACTTTCAAATTTATCCCTTAATTGTTCTTTTTTCTTTTTGTAGCACAGAGCTAACTGATGGTGTATAAATGCTGAATCTGGAGTAACATCCAAAGCTCTTTTCAACAGGCCAATAGACCTGTCTACAGCTTGCCCATATTCTCTCAGGTATTTTCCCACATATCGAATCACATGTGGACTATCTGGGGACTTTTCAAGAGCCCTTTCCACAAGATCCTCTGCTTCATCAAACTGTTTAAACTTTGCAAGTTTCAGAGCTAAAAGAAGCTTTGGTTCATCATTGTCTGGGTTTGTTTCTATCGCCCGTCTGAGTTGTTGAATTACACTTGTGCAGCACTTGTTTTCTGTTCTATATAGTACAATGGCATAACCAGCATTCCACTCACCTTCTTCCGGCTCTAGCTCTAACGCCTTTCTGAAACACTCTATAGCTCTGCCATAGTATTTACGTGAAAATTTTAACAATGCCCATGCCTTCTCACCAACCACATGTGGATAAAGAACAGAAGTGGAGACAGGTGGATTTTCTTCTTGGATCTCCTTCAATTTGTCCAGGTAACTTTTGCATTCAGTATTATGTTCCATGTGAAAGTGTAACCAAGCGAAATTTCCATAAGTAACAATGAGTCTCTCTTCGCAGTTGTCCCCATAACAATCTTTAGTGAGCTCCTCAGACTTCTGTAAATTTGTTAGGGCTTCCTCATAAGAACCCAAGAGATATTTGACGTATGCCAAAGAGTTGTGTGTGCGTGCGATCCCAGCCTCCTCCCCCAGATTTAAGTCACGGTTCTGCTCCAGTCTAGTTAAATGATCAGTGATGTTTGTATCTTCTTTTTTCATATCCCACGTGAAGTGACATTCCAGCTTGGCCAGTTCCATATTGAGAAGTTTATCCTCTGTACAGCTGCATTAAATGAAAAGCTATATTTATTTGATGCACAGGGAACATGGGGAAAATGCTCCCCTCATAAACAATCAGCATGGAGGTTGTTGACAGACTAATATGCAAATTTGTCGTATGGTGTGACTGCCAAAATGTAGAAAAAAACAATGAATATAAATCTCGCTTATGCTATTTTATATGATAAATATACATTTTAATATTATAAAACAATGTATCATTAACAGTTTGTTTTCTAAGTTTTGTACCCATGTACAAATAACTTGTAAAACATTTACATATTAGTTTAGTAGGCCTATTTGTAGAATAATGATGCATCCTCCTAAATTACATGGAAAACACATACATTTGCTAATGTAGTTATTACATAGCTGTTATATGCACAGATTTCACACACCCCAAGAGTCTAATTTACCTTTTGTTTTCAAATCTTAGGCTATATATCCCCACAAATGCATTATAAATAAATCCCCACAAAAAACATTCCACATCGTCTACAGACGGTGTAATTTAAAGATAACAATGACAGATAATTTATCTTTCACTGCTCTGATGGAATAATTGTGATGAATGTTAATATTAAGAATAACACAGAGTTTAATAAATGTGCATGTTGACAAATGTTGACATTATAGGTTTAGTGCGAACTAAATCATAAATCTCTGGTCATGCGATCATAATACAACACGCAGCACTTTCAACTGTTTGTTTTGTCTAAGTCTCGATCCACGTCCAGTTTAGACAAAACAAAAGTGGGAAAAGAAGACAAAAACTAACCTCATTTTCTGCGTGACAAACAAAGCTTTAAATTTGTGTGAGGAAGTAGCAGCGACGTTGAAGAATCAAAACCGAAAGTAGTCAGTTTACATAAGCATTTCTGGAGAAGCAATCCGATGGGCAGTCTTCTTTGGAACAGGTGAGCATGCGCACAGAATGAAAACCACAAAACATATTTTAGATGTGCATCCAAATTATTCACATAATTCATTTTCCAATTACATCCATACAATGTTTGCTTTATAAATCGAAGCACTAAAGTTATAATTATTAATCTATATATAACTATAAGGTAAAAAAACATTAAGTGAGTGACCTTTTTAAAAAAAGGTGCCATAGATGCCATAAAACCATTTTGGCTGAATGATTTATGTTTGACAAATTAAGTAGCCTATTCTTTTAATGTTTCTCATTTCTCCTCATACAGTTATATGTCAACAATGAGTGAGTTTTATTTGTGTATGTGTTTTTTTTCTGTGAACCCTAACATTACAGAATTTAAGTCATTGTAACTCAAGCTCCAGATGGAATAATTCAAGAGTCAAAAGAGGGCAGTGCTGCATTCCAAAGCTGCTCTTTTTCAATATAATAAAAAGTAGCCATTTTGTGAATGTGCTCCCATTCAGTTTGTTTGTATTAATATGAAATTATTATGTATAATAAAATGGAAATGGCCTAGATACACATTATTCTGGCCAAAGCATAAAAATCTCTGCTATGAATCAAATGTATTTTGTCTAATAAATGTCTAATTAATCTTAATACACAGTGCTGTCTATTGCACATTGCACAATTAAGTAATATCTTTTAAACTGTTGAAGCAATACAGGTATACAGGTGTAGTTTGCAAAATATAGTTGAAAGCAATCCAATATTATAATCCAATATAATATTTATAAAATAGATAAACTATGAATACAAAACTCCTTATATTATGTATTTAACAGCTCGATTATTCTATATTTTATTATATTTACATTGTATATTGTTATAGATATGGCCAGAGAATGAAACACAGGGGCAACAGGATTTGCAAATGTGTCATCAATTTAATCATGGTAAGCACAGGGTCAAACAATTTCCACGAAAAACTGAGCCAAACAATAAAAAAAATAATTGTAACCATAATAAATGATGAAGAAAAACAATTCAAAAACTTAACAAAATCAAGATACAGACTTAAACCCCAGCACACTACATAACTCTCTCTCACACATTTATCCAAGCACACTTATATACTGGCGAGCCAGCACCAATAAATAGTCATAGGGAAACACAATAAACACATAATGGCTGTTGTGTCTGAGAGAACAGTCCCTCTTGAGAAGTTACTGGATAGAAAACGGCGAGAAACAATATAGTCAGCACAAAGATATTTATTTTACACGGCAGTTACACACGTGTGGCCATGCTCTAACCACCGGAACACACACCCACGTGCTATTGCTAGACTTCCTTTCTATAGCCGGTTGACAGAGGCGGAACATCCCCTAGTTGCTCCAGTCAGACACCTTAACATAACCGTGAACCAATAACATGTTTAAGTCTGATAACTGACATATCATTACTTGGTTACAATATTATTTTACTTTGGTGTACGACACCACAATGGCCATTACGCAAAGACAACACAAAATACCCCACACATACTCATCTACTACTTATTTTAAACATAATATTTAAATCCATACTACCACCAATAAATCCCAAATTATTGATAATAAAAAAAGGAAAACAAAACTCTTTAAACATCCCCCATGACAGGAACAATAATGTAGCTGGCTGCTTCTTCGGCCGGAACGATAAATATGGTAGCGGTTTCCGTCCGGACCTCTTTTGGCAACGAGACACTTCTGCTCTTCGCGTCAACACCAACACAAACGGTAAGAAAACTGTATTAATACGTTAAAAGTGCGCGCCAACTTAAACGACTGTTCAAATAAAGACTTCAAACCATAATCAATGTGTTGTGTCTTTTGTAACTTATAAAAATGAAAACTATTTAATAACGAAATTGGAGAAAATAAAGATCAACTTAACTTTTAACCATCCGTCACAATATATTCTGAATACTGTATACAGTAATACCAAGCCATACTAAACATTTTAAGGTAAAAACATATATTACATGATACTGCCAAAGATTTGCACCACTCGGTCCTGTAGATTCATCTTCTACAATATCAGGAAAATTAGACCTCTCATATCATGAATCTGCCTCATCATGTCATGTCTTTCTTGGTCTTGTGGCAGGATCATGGCAGAGCCTCATGTTTTGTGTAGAGAGAGACATGCCATTGTTTGTTTTGACATCTCATGTACACTGTCTGGTCTCGTCTTTGTCCCCGCCCCATCGTTTCCTCTTTATTGATTGTTAATGATTTCATGCCCCGCACCTGTTCCCCTCTTGATTTGGTTCCCTTTATTATGCACTTGTGTCTTCTGTCCTGTGCTAGTTCATTCTGTTCCGTGTCCTTGTGGTTGTTCCTGCTCGTGATTCCTGTCTAGTTGAGTTTAGTCTACTGTATGTGAGTTTGTACCAAGTGTTTATTTTGTCAGTTAGTGAGTCTGCGTTTGTGATAGTCTGGTTATATTATTCCCCCTGTCATTGTTATTTTACCCCATCGCGGGTCTTTGTTTTGTGTGTATTCCAGTCCGGTGCAGCCGGCATCAGTCCGGTGCAGCCAGCATCCAGTCTGGTGCAGCCGGCATCCAGTCCGGTGCAGCCGGCATTCCAGTCCGGTGCAGCCGGCATTCCAGTCCGGTGCAGCCGGCGTTCTGTCTGTGTCCGCCGGCTTCCTGTCCGTGTCTGCCGGCTTCCTGTCCGTGTCTGCCGGCTTCCTGTCCATGTCTGCCGGCTTCCTGTCCGTGTCCGTCGGTATCCAGTCTGGGTCCGTCCGAAGCACCGGCATCCTGTCCCAATCCGGTCCAGCAGCAGCGGTACCCAATCCAGGTCCGACCGCGGTGCTGGTGGCATCCATCAGATCCCAGTCCGGTGCAGCCAGCAACCCCGTCCGGTCCAGCCGGCACCTCAGCCGGCACCTTAGTTTGTTCCCCAGTTGTGCCCTTGTATGGACTTCCCCTCATGGACTTTTGTTGTTCCCCTCCCCCCTCCCTTGTTATAATTTTTTATCCTAGTCTGTTATTGTTATGCCCTTGCTTTTGTGCACAATGTTTTGCTGGTTTTTGTCGGTGTCACAATCTGTCTTGTTTGTACCTTGAGAAGCTCCAGGACGTTGCTCCTTGGGTGGGGGGGATGGGGGGGGCTTCTATCATGATTCTGCCTCATCATGTCATGTCTTTCTTGGTCTTGTGGCAGGAACATGTCAGAGCCTCATGACATGCCATTGTTTGTTTTGACACCTCATGTACTCTCTCTGGTCTAGTCTTTGTCCCCGCCCCCTCGTTTCCTCATTATTGATTGTTAATGATTTCATGCCCCGCTGTTCTCCTCTTGATTTGGTTCTCTTTATTATGCCCTTGTGTCTTCTGTCATGTGCTAGTTCATTCCGTTCCGTGTCCTTGTGGTTGTTCCTGCTCGTGATTCCTGTCTAGTTGAGTTTAGTCTACTGTATTTGAGTTTGTGCCAAGTGTTTATTTTGTCAGTTAGTGAGTCTGCGTTCGTGTTAGTCTGGTATAATTATTCCCCCTGTCATTGTTATTTTTATCCCCTCACAGGTCTTTGTTTTGTTTTAATAAATTATCTTTTGTTAACCCCTTACCCCGCTGTCTGCGCCTGGGTCTTCTGTATCCGTGTCATGACATTTCCTAATCGAGCATGCTACGCAGGTCCTAGTCCAGGCTCTTGTTCTGTCCAGACTGGACTATTGCAATGCGCTACTAGCTGGACTTCCTGCTTGCACAACAAAACCTCTATAGATAATCCAGAATGCAGCGGCAAGAATGGTCTTCAATGAACCGAAGTGAACACACGTCACCCCTCTCTTCATCAAGTTACATTGGCCCCCTATAGTCGCTCGCATCAAATTCAAGACTCTGCTCCTGGCCTACAAGACCACCACTGGTTTGACACCCCCCCATCTTCATTCACTAATGCAGACTTATGTACCTGCCAGATCCTTACGCACTGCAAATGAACAACGTCTTGTAGTGCTATCCCAAAAAGGTAAAAAATCGCTCTCACAAACCTTTTCTGGATCGGTTCCACATTTGTGGAATGATCTGCCTGCTGCTACAAGATCAGCAGATTCTGTGGCCATCTTAAGAATCTGCTGAAAACACCGTCAGCACCTGACTGATCATTTCTGACTTCTATATCTTTTCTACTCTATCTATCTATCTATCTATCTATGCAATGCGCTACTAGCTGGACTTCCTGCGTGCACAACAAAACCTCTATAGATGATCCAGAATGCAGCGGCAAGAGTGATCTTCAATGAACCGAAGAGAACACACGTCACCCCTCTCTTCATTAAGTTACATTGGCCCCCTATAGTCGCTCGCATCAAATTCAAGACTCTGCTCCTGGCCTACAAGACCACCACTGGTTTGGCCCCCCCCATCTTCATTCACTAATGCAGACTTATGTACCTGCCAGATCCTTACGCACTGCAAATGAACAACGTCTTGTAGTGCTATCCCAAAAAGGTAAAAAATCGCTCTCACAAACCTTTTCTGGATCGGTTCCACATTTGTGGAATGATCTGCCTGCTGCTACAAGATCAGCAGATTCTGTGGCCATTTTAAGAATCTGCTGAAAACACCGTCAGCACCTGACTGATCATTTCTGACTTCTATATCTTTTCTACTCTATCTATCTATCTATCTATCTATCTATCTATCTATCTATCTATCTATATCTATCTATCTATCTATCTATCTATCTATCTATCTATCTATCTATCTATCTATCTATCTATCTATCTATCTATCTATCTATGCAATGCGCTACTAGCTGGACTTCCTGCGTGCACAACAAAACCTCTATAGATGATCCAGAATGCAGCGGCAAGAGTGATCTTCAATGAACCGAAGAGAACACACGTCACCCCTCTCTTCATTAAGTTACATTGGCCCCCTATAGTCGCTCGCATCAAATTCAAGACTCTGCTCCTGGCCTACAAGACCACCACTGGTTTGGCACCCCCCATCTTCATTCACTAATGCAGACTTATGTACCTGCCAGATCCTTACGCACTGCAAATGAACAACGTCTTGTAGTGCTATCCCAAAAAGGTAAAAAATCGCTCTCACAAACCTTTTCTGGATCGGTTCCACATTTGTGGAATGATCTGCCTGCTGCTACAAGATCAGCAGATTCTGTGGCCATTTTAAGAATCTGCTGAAAACACCGTCAGCACCTGACTGATCATTTCTGACTTCTATATCTTTTCTACTCTATCTATCTATCTATCTATCTATCTATCTATCTATCTATCTATCTATATCTATCTATCTATCTATCTATCTATCTATCTATCTATCTATCTATCTATGCAATGCGCTACTAGCTGGACTTCCTGCGTGCACAACAAAACCTCTATAGATGATCCAGAATGCAGCGGCAAGAGTGATCTTCAATGAACCGAAGAGAACACACGTCACCCCTCTCTTCATTAAGTTACATTGGCCCCCTATAGTCGCTCGCATCAAATTCAAGACTCTGCTCCTGGCCTACAAGACCACCACTGGTTTGGCACCCCCCATCTTCATTCACTAATGCAGACTTATGTACCTGCCAGATCCTTACGCACTGCAAATGAACAACGTCTTGTAGTGCCATCCCAAAAAGTAAAAAATCGCTCTCACAAACCTTTTCTGGATCGGTTCCACATTTGTGGAATGATCTGTCTGTTGCTACAAGATCAGCAGATTCTGTGGCCATCTTAAGAATCGGCTGAAAACACCGTCAGCACCTGACCGATCATTTCTCACTTCTATATCTTTTCTACTCTATCTTTCTACTCTATCTGTCTATCTATCTATCTGTCACGGTCCCACTGTCTTGTTTATGAAATTCTAGTCGTGTGGTGGGATCGGGGCAGAGTCCTTAGGTTATGTGTGGAGAGAAACATATTGTTGTCCGTTTGACAATAATATACGTTCTCTCCAGTGTCTTGTCATTGGCCCCATTCCTCTCGTTTCCTTGTCATCTTCCCCTGAGTGTTTAATTACCCACACCTGCCCCGTGTCATTATCCCTTGTTTGTCTTACCTATATATACCCTCATGATTCTTTGTCCTGTGTTCGGTCATTGTGTTTGGTGCGTGTGCTATGTGCTGTCTTGTTCTCGTCCAGCGTTAGTATTATTGCCTGTTCCTGTTGTATTGTGAGTCTAGTCAAGTAAGTCTTTTAGTGTTTAGTTATAGTTTGTCAAGTGTTTCTCAGTTTAGTCCAGTTTTAGTCAGTCTATGTTCTGTTTGAGTTGTTTCCTGTTTTCTTGATTTACCCCATCGTGGGTCTTTGTTTTGTGTTTATTTTCTGTTAAATAAAGCTTTCTGTTAACCCCTTCATCCCCGCTGCCTGCAACTGGGTTCTTTCACCACGTTCATGACAGAATGAACCAGCCATTTTGGACCCAGCAGACAGAGGGATCTCAGCGGGAGGGGTCGATGCCGCCGGACTCCCTTCCAGGGTTGAATCCGCCGGACTCCCTTGGAGGGTAGAGGCCGCCGGGCTCCAGTCCAGAGTCGGGACCGCCGGACTCCCTTCCGGGGTCGAGACTGCCGGAACCCCGTCCAGGATCGAGGTCGTCGGATTCCCCTCCAGGGTTGAGGCCCGCCGGTGTCCTGTTCCCGCTGCAGATCCCTGCCGGCCTCCCAGCTGGTGCCCAGGCCTGTCGAGTTGACTGTTTGTGTGTGTTTGTTCTTGTTTGCTGCCCAGCTGCC